>NC_089265.1:6031875-6333468 GCF_963930625.1 Muntiacus reevesi | reverse complement strand
GTTTTATGTCACCTTTCACTTGTGAAAAGCCTTGTGGCTGCAGTTCTGCTGTTTAAAAAAAAAAAAAAGACTAAGGTTTAGAGGAGCCTCAACACATGCTAAAATCTCTTGCCAATATCTTAAAAATCCCCTCATTGTTGTAGCTTCCCCTGATAGCTGGACTCATGCCTGAGTGGCAGGTTAAGTCTTGTAGATCTCTGAAATTTTAGGCTCCCTCAGGCTAGATTTCTAGAACTTGGAAACAATTTTGAGAAAGCAATTTCAAACTTTTGCTCTAAGCAAGAACTGACAGAATTTCCCATTATAACAATTCCAACATTCATCTTTAAAGAACCAAAGCCAATGGATTTTCATCAGACTCAAAGAAAATACTGGCGCTTTTCAAAATCCATCAGAGTTGCTTTACAACCCAACTCTTTTCATAGGCAAAGTTATCTGACTTATATTCAGAACTTCCATAGACAGATAGTTAAACCATGGGTAGATGTGTTTTCATTTAAACGATGACTTCCCACATATGCTATAGAAAAAGATTTACCATTATCATTGGATGTCTGCATCTAAAAATTAGCTTTAGTTTAAGCCACATCTTTCTGTGAAGTTTGACCAAAGAAGGCAGCCAGGTTTGGAAGGTTATGAATTCTGCGATGGAACTTGATTCATGGCTTCTAATAAAGTTATTTTAATGCTCCTGCCAAATTCAGCAACAAGCTTGCCAGAACGTAGAATCTCAAGTAAACCTACCCTTTAATCTTGTGTGAGAAGAGAAAACAAGCCCAAGAGCAACAAGGGTTGGATATAAGGGTTCGTTTCTATTACCTTTTCCAACAAAAGTCAATTGCTCCCACCCATCCCCGAAAAAGAAAAAAAAAAAAAAACACATCAGTAATATCTGGTATTGTTCACAGTCATTAGCAAGAAGAGGGGACTCTTGCCAGTTGAGTATCTCTACGGAGGAATGCCCCTTGTGTGTTACCTTGCTAATATATGCGTTATCCCCATTAAACAGAGACAGCTTTTGATAATCCAAATTAGTAGAGGTGAGAAGCAGCAGGGAGGGAATAAGTCCAATCAAAATGACAGGCAATAAACTCAACAGTGGTTGGCTTTCGATTTTGTTTTTCTACTTTCATTGGAATATGGGTGTGTCTGGCATTCTGGGAGTTTGCATTTCAGACAAAGTAATAAAAAGACCATAGAAACCTAACTCAGAAAAGCTGGAGAGTCACTTTAGCTCTTCATCTGCTCAACTTCTGGTTACCACATTCCCTTCTGGAGGTAGTAACACATCCACTTCTCCAGTTATTATCTAAGCTAGTTAAGTGAAGTGTTGTATTTTTTGTTTCTCAGCTGGAAAGTGAAAGCACAGTTTTGCAGGGTATGATGATGTAAAACTTGAGCAATGGAAATGTGATTATTTTCTTAGAAAATCAGTGGAATAAAATCAATCTGATTCTTGGGAAATTGTAACTTGTGACACATTTTCAGAGATATTTAGCCAATGCACTTGACAAGTTCATCCATTTTGCAAAACAAGATTGCTTCTGGAAATGTTACCTACATCCCCCCACACACCCACAGTCACACCACACACACATCCCTCATCTGTGAGACTGAGACAGGGACAAACATCTAGGTAGTGATCCAGAAGAATAAAAGTCCAGGGAAGACCAAAGGGAGATGTGTTGTCTAGCAACGAAACAGGGAGAGACTACTCAAGAACATCTTTCACCTGGAAGAGAAACACCACCACCACCCCCAATACTGGGTCAATGACATTACAAGACAAAAATATTTGAAAATTTATTTAACCTATACATTCTATTTTCCAAGAGGTAAATATTTAGGTATTTGGCTGGTAGATTAAACCATATGTTCACTTGCACAGATAATGCCATTTTGTGGCAGCTTAGAAAGCATCCTTACTATATGATTTTGCTGTTTTACAATAATTTTCTTAATTCTAATTCCTTTGAATTACTGATTGAGATGAAAGGAACAGAGTGCACAGATTCTTCAAGCTTGAAAAGTTGTTTACCACAAAACGTTTCATTTTTCTCAGAGTTGTCTCATGAGGACAGATATCTATAAACAATAAGAATTTGGGGACTTGGCTGATACACTGGTTATGGAAAGTCATGCTCTGTCGCCAAGATCCAGAGATGTTTGTGCAGTGTCTAGGTGATTGGATTATATACATGGCAAAGTGACAAATATTAGTTACACAAATCAAATTCTTAAAAGTATCCAATGATGGGACATTCTAAGTTAAAACTTAGAAATTCATCCCTTTTCTAAAATGAAAGCAAAAACTTAGCATTATTTCTTGTTTTATCAATCCATGCAAAAGCAAATAATATAAAATGCTGTTAAATTGTTAAATCCCACTAGTTTTACAATTGATGCTTTTAACTAACATCTTTGTTGTAGAAAGTGACAGCACGTATTATTAAAGCACTCATAAGGTCATCAGTAAGATCCAGCTTAACTCAATGTGGCATTTTTACTCAACAAAGAAAATTTGTTCTGAAAAATGAGGTTAAGAAAAACAACAGAAATGGGGAAATAAAATTGCATATTCATAAGCCATACTAAATAGAAAAAAATCAAAAAGAAACATGAGTGCCCTTTGACATAGTTGGCATAAATAATGACTGAAATTATGAGTTGTAAGTACAAAGTCAAAATAGATGAAACAGTGTGTATAAAAAAGAAGGCTATTTCGTCTATGATGCATCTAGAACTTAGTGTGAGGGCATTTGAGAAACATGTTATATAACAAAAAGGAAAAAGATGGTCATTATTTTTCAAAGGATTTGAATTTAGCCATCCAAAGGTTGTGGCACAAACTCTAATTATATTAATATTCCATCTATTTTTTTTTTTAACAAAATGCCAATTTGGATGATTCTTATATCCTTCAGTATCATTACACTGGAATAGCTGCACTTAAGTTACAAATTTACACAGTAACAGGGCAACCAAAGCTATATGTAATTTCAGGGGAGAACAAGACGGCAGAGGAGTAGGTGGATGTGGAGTACCTCTCTCTCCACGGATACATCAGGAATACACTTTCAGACACAGAAGTGCATGGCAGAGCACCAGCTGATAGCGGAATGGAGTACCTTATGAGCGGAAAAGAATATTTAGACCCACGCAAAACTCGATAGGGTGAAGGAACTAGGGGGGAAAACAGGAGTGTTAATAGGACTGGACCTTCCCTTGGCAGGTGGGGGAACTGAATCAGGCAGTCCTTGCCACAGCCATACACACCCCAGAGAGGGACACATATCCCCTAGAAAATGCAGCAGCTGAGAGCTGGAGTTTAGGGATTACAGAAAAATCCCCAGGTGAGGGCTGCTGTTGACTGAAGAGAGACAGATGGAGGGGATGTGAGAGAGGAGATTGTGGTGGGAAATGCCTGTGGAGGAAAGTTGAGCAGCCCTGGAAGCAAGGCAATACAGCTGAGTCATGTGTAGGGGGTGGCGCCATCACCATAGCCTCTCTCCCACCACACACCAGCATTGGCAGCTGAACAGTAGAGAGGCTGGCCCATCAAACACCTGACACACTGACCTCCAGAGAAGGACCCCACCCAGGGTGCCCCTTTAAGTGCCTGACCCACCTATCTACAGAGAAGGACCCCACCCAGGGTGCCCCTTTAAGTGCCTGACCCACCTATCTACAGAGTAGGACCCCACCCAGGGCGCCCCTTAAGTGCCTGACCCACCTATCTACAGAGAAGGACCCCACCAAGGGTGCCCCTTTAAGTGCCTGACCCACCTATCTACAGAGTAGGACCCCACCCAGGGTGCCCCTTTAAGTGCCTGACCCACCTATCTACAGAGTAGGACCCCACCCAGGGTGCCCCTTTAAGTGCCTGACCCACCTATCTACAGAGAAGGACTCCACCCAGGGTGCCCCTTTAAGTGCCTGACCCACCTATCTACAGAGAGGACCCCAGCCAGGGGGGCCCCTCTATGTGCCTGACAGAACAACAGAGAAGGACCCCAGGCAAGGAAGCCTTCTAAGTGCCTGAATGGGCAGAGCTATGGAGAAAGACTGGCCAAAGAGGTCTTCTGATCATAAGCTACAAGATGCTTGAAAAAAGACTGATAAGGCAATAATTCTCGGGGAGGTGGAGGCAGTCCATGTCTCTGCACACTTGGGGCTGCCAAGGTCCCCACAAGCCAGGCAGCTGTGCCATCTTCATCAACTCTCACTGGGGCAGAGCTGCCACAGGCAAGAAAATTCTTGCTTCTATGTGGGCAGGGTCGCTTTGGTAGTGTCCGACTCTTTGCGACCCTGTAGACTGTGCCTGCCAGGCTTCTCTGTCAGGGAGGGGAGTTCTCTAGGCAAGAATACTGAAGCATATTGGCCAATATTTGTTGCCATACCCTTCTAGAGCACTATATTTCCTGTTGCCCTAGCTGCCAACTCCCCTGAGCACCTGGTGCTGCCAGAACCCCTGCAACCCAAGCAGCTGCACCACCTCCACACCTGGCCCTCACAGGGGCAAACCCAAGTCCTCCAGGGCAGCCTCAGGAGCAAACCCCAGGGGACAACTCAAGTGCAGAGGTGGAAATAAAACCACAATAGAAACCCAGGGGCAGTGTGACTAAGGAAGAAGACCCAAAGCCTTCCCACCAGCTGTACAAGCTGCAGATTAAATCCACATGATCAGCTAGGCAGACTCTCTGCCTATGGAATATATAAAAGGTCATTGAGAGCTCCCGCAAAAAAAAAAAAAAAAAAAAAACACACTAGTTCTGATAGCTGTGGATATTGGAGGCAAGAACAGAGGAGTAAGACCAGATTAGAAACTGAGCTGCCCTCCGCCTCCCCCCCCCGCCCAACAGCAGGTCCAGAGACCAGCACAGTGTCATAGGGCCTCCTGGGGAGGCGAGGGGGACCATGACTCCCAGTGAGGAGAGGGACTCTGACAGCAGTGACTCAAGAGAAACAGTAATTTCTCTTATGTCTTGACTTGTTCTGTAGATTCTTTTGGATTTTTTTTTTTTCTTTTCCTCCCCCCCCCCCACTGTAGTTTATTTTATTGGCACTATGAAATCTAATTAAGCTTTTGAGCTTTTCTCTTCTTTTTTTTCCTCAGTCACATTTTTTATTGTTATTAATCTCTGGCTCTACATTGGGCTTTGGCAGTTCTGGGAGTTTTCCTTTTTTTTTCTTTTTTTAATTGTAATTTTTTAAACTATTTAACTTTTTCTACATTTATTCTTTTGTTTGTTTTTCCTACTGTTCTTTTCCCCTTGCAGTTAATCTTTAATGCGTATAAATCTTCTTTATCTACCTCTATTTAATTTTACATATCTATTCTTTCTTTCTTTTCTTTCTTTCATTTCCTCTCAACATATTTGTTAGTTTTATTTTCATTGTTTTATTCCCCAGTTGGCACCTTGCTTTAATTTTGTTTTTCAATTTGTGCTTTACTTAGTTCTGTTCTGGTAGAAACAATTTTTGGTTTCATTTGTTCGTCAGGTCAATCTACTGTACTTTATATTTGCTGGACTGTTTTGATTTTGCTTGTGGGGGTATATGTACATGTGTGTATTCCATTATTTTAATTATTATTTGCCTGATTTTGTAACTGCCATTTGCCTGGGGTTCTCTGGTTTCTCATTTTTGGATATGTGTTTTAATCTCACTTAATGCCATAACAAGCCACTTGTGTCATTCCTGACCAGAGATCAACCCCTGAGCCTTTGGAGTGGAAGCACTGATTCCAAGACCCTAGACTACCAGAGAAATAACCCTAGGAGGTATCACAAAGTGAGAACTCACACAAAGGAAACCACTGGAATACAAGACCCAGCAATACCCAACCACCAGTAGCACCCTGTGCAGGATGCCTAATCTAAACAACAAACAAAACAAAAATACAAATCCAATCATCAGCAGACAGGATTACAACATCACTCAGCATTGCCTTTCAGAGAAAAAACAAACAAACAAAAACTCTGCACAAATCTTACCCCATACAAAGCTCACACAAACCACTGGACCAAACTTAGGAGGGAAGAAACCAAAAGGAAGAAAGAATTCAGCCTTGAAGCCTGGGAAGAAGAGACCTCAAACACAATAAGTTAAAAAAAAAATAATAATAATGAAAAGGCAGAGAAATACTACACAAATGGTGGAACAAACTAGAAACACAGACATCCAAATAAATGAAGAGGAAATAGGCAAACTACCTGAAAAAGAATTCAGAATAATGATAGTAAAGATGATCAAAATCTTGAAAACAAAATGGAGAAAATGTAAGGATCAATTAACAAAGACCTAGAAGAATTAAAGTGTAACGATGCAGAGACAAACAATACAATTGCTGAAATTAAAACTACTCTAGGAGGAATCAATAGCAGAATATTTGAAACAGAAGAACACATCAATGAGCTGGAAGATAAAATGGTGGAAATAACTTCTGAAGAGCAAAATAAAGTAAAAAGAATGAAAAGAACTGAGGACAGTCTCAGAGACCTCTGGGACAATATCAAACTCACCAACATTTGAATTATAGGGGTCCCAGAAGAAGAAGAGAAAAAGAAAGAGAATGAGAAAAAAATTTTTTTTCCATTTATTTTTATTAGTTGGAGGCTAATTACTTTAAAATATTGTAATGGTTTTTGTCATACCTTGACATGAATCAGTCATGGATTTACATGTGTTCCCCATCCCAATCCCCCCTCCCACCTCCCTCTCCACCCGATCCCTCTGGGTCTTCCCAGTGCACCAGGCCCGAGCACTTGTCTCATGCATCCAACCTGGGTGGATGATCTGTTTCACCCTAGATAATATGCATGTTTCAATGCTGTTCTCTCGAAACATCCCACCCTCACCTTCTCCCACAGAGTCCAAAAGTCTGTTCTGTACATCTGTGTCTCTTTTTCTGAGAAAAATTTTGAAAAGATTATAGTTTCCTTTTCCCAACATGAAAAAGGAAATTGTCAATCAAGTCCAAGAGGCACAAAGAGTCCCATACAGGATAAACTCAAGGAGAAACATGCAAAGACACATACTAGTCAAACTAACAAAGACTAAACACTAAGAAAGAATATTAAACACAGCAAAGGAGAAGCAACAAGTAACATACAAGGGAAATCCCATACGCTTAACAGCTGATCTTTCAGCAGAAACTCTGCAGGCCAGAAGTGAATGGCAGGATATATTTAAAGTACTGAAAGGGAAAAATCTACAACCAAGATTACTGTACCCACCAAGGCTCTCATTCAAAATTGATGGAGAAATAAAAAGCTTTTCAGACAAGCAAAAGTTAAGAGAATTCAGTACGAGCAAACCAGCTTTATAACAAATGTTAAAGGGACTTATATAGTCAAGAAACACAAGAGAAGAAAAAAGATCTACAAAATCAACCCCCCAAATTAAGAAAATGGCAAAAAAAAAAAAGAAAAAGAAAAAGAAAATGGCAATAGGAACATATATATAAATAATTACTTCAAATGAAAATGGATTAAATGCTCCAACCAAAAGACACAGACTGGCTGAATGGATAAAAAACAAGACCCACATAGATGCTATATACAAGAAACCCATTTCAGACCTAAAGACACATATAGACAGAAAGTGAGAGGATGGAAAAATATATTTCATGCAAATGGGAAGCAAAAGAAAGCTGGAGTAGCAATCTTCATATCAGACAAAATAGACCTTAAAATAAAGAAGATTACAAGATATAAGGAAGGACACTACATAATGATCAAGGGATCAATCCAAGAGGAAGACATAACAACTGTAAATTTGTATGCACGCAACATAGGAACACTTCAATACATAAGACAAACACTAACAGACATAAAAAAGAAATTGACAGTAACACAATATAGTAGGAGATTTTAACACCCCACTAACACCAATGGACAGATCATCCAAAAAGAAAATTAATAAGGAAACACAAGTATTAAATGATACGTTAGATGAGATGGATCTCATTCATATCTTCAGGACAATTCATGCAAATGCAGAAGAATACACCTTCTTCTCAAGGGCACATGGAACATTCTCCAGGATAGACTACATCTTGAGTCACAAATCAAACCTCGGTAAATTTAAGAAAATTGAAATCATATCAAGCATCTCCAACCACAACACTATGAGACTAGATATCAATTACAAGGAAAAAACTGTAAAAAACACAAACACATGGAGATTGAACAACACGTTTCTAAATAAGCAACAGGTCACTGCAGAAATCAAAAGGGAAATCAAAAAATTTCTAGAAACAAATGACAATGAAAATGCAGCAACTCAATCTATGAGATGCAGCAAAAGAAATTCAAAGTTTATAGCAATTCGATCCTACCTCAAGAAACAAGAGAGATGTTGAATAGACAACCTAACTTTACACCTAAAGCAACTGGAAAAAGAAAAATTAAAAAAAACCCAAAATTAGTAGAAGGAAAGAAATCATAAAGATCTGAGCAGAAAGAGTTGAAAAATAAATGAAAGAAACAATAGTAAAGATTAATAAAACTAAAAGTTGATTCTTTCAGAAGATAAACAAAATTGACCAAACTTTGACCAGAGTCATCAAGAAAAAAGAAAGAAGAATCAAATCAACAAAATTAGAAATGAAAAAGGAGAGGTTACAACAGACAGTGCATAAATACAAAGGATTATGAGATTATTATGAACAATTATATGGTAATAAAATGGATAACCTGGAAAAAATGGACAGATTCTTGGAAAGTTCAATCTTCCAAGACTGAACCAGAAAGAACAGAAATTATGAACAACCCAATTACAAGCACTGAAATTGAAGCTGTGATCAAAATCTCCCAGATGACAAAAGCCCAGGACCAGATGGCTTCACAGGATAATTCTATCAAACATTTAGAGAAGAGCTAATGCCTATCCCTCTAAAACTCTTTCAAAAAATTGCCAAGGAAGGAACACTTCCAAACTCATTCTATGAGGCCACCATCCCCCTGATACCAAAACCGGACAAAGACAAAACAAAAAATGAAAACTACAAGTCAATATCACTGATGAACATAGATGCAAAAATCCTCAACACAATTTTAGCAAACAGAATTCAGCAACACATCAAAAAGGCTCATACTCCATGATCAAGTTGGGTTTATTCCAGGAATGCAAGGATTCTTCAGTACATTCAAATCAATCAATGTGATACACCATATTAACAAACTGAAAGATAAAAACATATGATAACCTCAATAGATGCCAAGAAAGCCTTTGACAAAATTCAGCACCCATCTATGATTAAAAAAAAAAAAAAAAAAAAACTCTTGAAAAAAGGGTCATAGAAGGAATCCATAGCAAAGGTCATATACAATAAGCCTACAGCAAACATTATTCTCAATGGTGAAAATCTGAAAGCATTCCCCCAAATTAGCAACAAGACAAAGGTGTCCAATTTCACAACTATTATTCCACATAGTTCAGAAAGTCCTAGCTACAGTAATGAGAGAAGGAAAAGAAATACAATGTATCCACTGTGAGCTGTAAAGCTCTCACTGTTTGCAGATGACATGATACTGTACATAGAAAACCCTAAAGATAGTATCAGAAAATTACTAGAGCTAATCAGTGAATTTAGCAAAGTTGCAGGATACAAAATCAATACATAGAAATCGCTCACATTTTTATATACTAACAATGAAAAATCAGAAAGAGAAATTAAGGAATCAATCCCATTCACCATTACAAGAAAAAGAATTAAATATCCAGGAATAAACTTACCTAAGGAGACAAAAGAACTGTACACAGAAAATAATAAGATACTAATGAAAGGAATCAAAGATGACATAAACAGATGGAGAGATATTCCATGTTCCTTGGCAGGAAGAACCAATATTGTGAAAATGACTGTACTACCAAATGCAATCTACAGATTCAATGTCATCCCTATCAAATTACCAATGGCATTTTCCACAGAACTAGAACAAAAAATTTCACAATTCATATGGAAACACAAAAGACCCCGAATAGCCAAAGCAGTCTTGAGAATAAAGAATGGAGCTGGAAGAATCAACCTTCCTGACTTCAGATTATACTACAAACCTACAGTCATCAAGACAGTATGGTACTGGCACAAAAACAGAAATATAGACCAATGGAACAAGATAGAAAGCCCAGAAATAAACCCATGCACGTATGGGTACTATATTTTTGACAAAGGAGGCAAGAATATACAATGGGGCAAATATAGCCTCTTCAATAAATGGTGCTGGGAAGACTGGACAGCTACATGTAAAAGAATGAAATTAGAACACTTCCTAACACCATACACAAAGATAAATTCAAAATGGATTAAAGACCTAAATGTAAGACCAGGAAGTATAAACCTCTTAGAGGAAAACATCAGCAGAACACTCGATGACATAAATCAAAGCAAGATCCTCTATGACCCACCTCCGAGAGTAATGGAAATAAAAACAAAAGTAAACAAGTGGGGCGTGATTAAACCTAAAAGGTTTTGCACAGCAGAGGAAACTATAAGCAAGGGGAAAAGACAACCCTCAGAATGGGAGAAAATAATAGCAAATGAAGCAACTGACAAAGGATTAATTTCCAAAACATACAAGCAGCTCATAAAACTCAAGGCCAGAAACACAAACAACCCAATCAAAAAGTTGGGAAAAGACCTAAACAGACATTTCTCCAAAAGAGACATACAGATGGCTAACAAATACATGAAGAGATGCTCAACATCGCTCATTATTAGAAAAATGCAAACCAAAACCACAATGAGATATCATCTCACACGGGTCAGAATGGCCCTCATTAAAAAGTCTACAAACAATAAATGATATAGAGGGTGTGGAGAAGAGGGAACGCTCTTGCACTGTTGATGGGGATGTAAATTGATACAGCCAATATGGAAGACGGTATGGAGATTCCTTAAAAAGCTAGAAATAAAACCACCATAGACCCAGCAATCGCATTCCTAGGCATATAACCTGAGTCAACCAATGTTGAAAAAGACACGTGTATCCCATTGTTCGTTGTAGCACTATTTACAGTATCTACAACATGGAAGCAACCTAGATGTTCATCAACAGATAAACAGATAAAGAAGTTGTACATATACACTATGGAATATTACTCAGCCATAGAAAGGAATGCATTTGAGCCAGTTCTGATGAGGTGGATGAACCCAGAACCTATTATACAGAGTGAATTGAGTCAGAAAGAGAAAGATAAATATCGTATTCTAACGCACATATACGGAATCTAGAAAAACGGTACTAAAGAATTTATTTACAGGGCAGCAATGGAGAAACAGACATAGAGAATAGATTTATGGACCTAGGGAGAGAGGAGGAAAGGGTGAGATGTATGGAAAGAGTAGCATGGAAATTTACATTACCGTATGTAAAATAGATAGCCAACGGGAATTTGCTGTATGGCTCAGGAAACACAAATAGGGGCTCTGTATCAACCTAGAGGGGTGAGATAAGGGAGGGAGATGGGAGGGAGGTTCAAAAGGGAGGGGATATATGTACACGTATGGCTGATTCATCTTGAGGTTTGATAGAAAACAACAAAATTCTGTAAAGCTATTATCATTCAATAAAAAAAATTTTTTCTTAAGTTATAACCCTCTTAAAAAAAAAAAAACTATATGTAATTTTAAATGACTTATTCTGGACTTCAGAATGTATTGTAGGACTTTCAACTGGTTCACAATCCCCATTATACCTTATATTTATGAAAGAAGGTTATGGGCAGAACAGGTCAGAGGTAAGAAGCAGGAAAAAGATTTCAATACTCCCTTTCTGGCTTGAAGATGAAGAGGTCGTGTGTCAAGAAATGCAAGTGGCTTGTCAATGATCAGAGCAATACTTTAGTGACTTTGCCTTCCAACACAAATGGTGTGGGTTCAATCCCTGGCCAGGGAACTAAGATCCCACACACCTCAGGGCCGAAAAACAAAACATAAAACATAAGCAATATTGTAACAAATTCATTAAAGACTTTAATAATGGTCCATATCAAAAAGAAAAAAAGTTACTGGTGAGACTTGTGATAGACTCTGATGTGAGTCAGGAAATATTTGTCCTCAAGAAATCACAAGTTACTTTAGGATAGAGGTCTGTTAAGTAGATAGGCTGTTGCAATTTATGTTAGATTACAAGATATTTAAAAGTACCATATCATAAATGGCCTCTTGGCTCCATTTTAGAGAGTCTTTTAGCAATATCAACTCCATTTTTATTTTCCTTCCACAGTTGTTTTGTATCTCAGGCCCATTTTTTTCTTATATTCCCAGGCTAGCTTTTAGAGTAAGTCAATTCAGTGATGTTCAAAAACAAACATAGACAGACTCCTTAGTTTCCCTGGCATTTTGTTATACCAGCAATGATAATCCCCTCTCTTGGGTTAATCCCATGGTTTTCATGTTCTCTGATCTCATACCCAGCACTGTTGATTGTACTCATTCAAAACCATGCTGACTAAATTCAACAAAGCTTGAACTAGTTAGCAACCTTTTCTTCATTATTTCCTCTAGAGGCTAGTTTAAATCATTTTCATATCCCTCAAATTCCTAATGTGTCTTCTACACCCAAACCCAGAGGCTATTTCATTGTAAAGGTTTAAGTCATTAATAGTAAGCTTTATTGACTTTCTTTTCTAATCTGAAAAGATTACCTATTTCCTCTTATTCACTTTTTAAGTTTTGTCACAAATATCCTGCTCCCATTTTCAAAACCAACCCTTTCACCTGTCCTAACAACCCCATTTTGCTTTCAAGCCATTGCACTGCCTTAGTTTTACACTCTCTGGATAGTATTTCTCAGTCTCCCTCACAGGCACATATAATAGACATCAACAACATGAAAGCACACAAATCTAAGCAAGCTATATTGTTTCTCCATAGCATTTTTTACAGAGGGGTGTTGTTGCTTTAAAATGCTGGTTAGTGTCTGCTGTATAGCAAAGTGAATCAGCTGTGTGCATACATCCATCCCCTCCCTCGTGGACCTCCCTCCCCCTCCCCCACCTCACCCATCTAGGTCATCACAGAGCACCAAGCTGTGCTCCCTACCTCATATAGTAGGTTCCCACTATCTATTTCACATGTTAGTGTACATACATCAACCTCAATCTTCTGTAGCATTATTAAGCACGAGAACATTACAGAAAGAAGACTCTGCTTTTCCAAGAGTTTAGGTAAGACTGGGAGCTAGAGAACTACCTGCCATGTTTCGCAAATTTCTAGGGAAATAAAAAGAAAGAAAAGTGGCCAAAGCAAAAAATGTAATAATTCCGTTTTATTTTTTAAGTTTTTCCACTTTACATTTCTAAAGTTAACAGAACCATTTCTATACTTCCCAAATTGCAAAATTTATTTACTGCAACCCTGGAAAGGGGCTTCCCAGGTAGCTCAATAGTAAAGAATCCATCTGCTAAGAAGGAGACATGGGTTCAATCCCTGGATCAGGAAGATACCCTGGAGAAGGAAATGGCAACCCACTCCAATATTCTTACCTGGGAAATCCCATGGACAGAAGGCCCTGGCAGGCTAGAGTCCTTGGGGTCGCAAAATGTATCAGATATGATTTAGTGATGAAATAACAACCCTGAAATTGATGAAGAAGGAAAAAAAAGGTGGTAATAATAGTAGAAGTAGGAAAGAGAGGGGGAAGGGAAAAAAGAGAATGTAGGGGAGGAGGAGGAAAAACAAGGGGAAGGAGTAGGAGGAGGAAGAGATTAAAAAGTAGATAGAAAGTAAAGGTTCTTTTGTTTGTTTTTTTGGCATGCTTCCAAAGGTAAGTTCAGAGGACAAATAAGAGAGCAACAGTCAACCCTATGCTCTAGCTAACCATTATATAGATTCAGAATTTTTATCCAGGTGCTGCCAAAATCTTGGCTTCTAGTTCTAATTAACAAGGTCGCATATACTGGAAGCAAAACTTGAGCATTCTGAAGGTGTCTGTTACCTCTTCTCTATAATCACTTGTTTCTTAGGATAGAAATGGAGCGTTTTTATGGTCAAACACTCTTGATGGAATTCTGCACCAAGCAGTATTAGAATTATACAAATAGAGAAGGCATAGTGTCCATTCTATGGGCTAGGTGGTGAATATAAGATTGAACTGACAGCTGTGGTCCACTCCCTGGAGACAGTGATAAAAATTAAACACTAAATCAATGACTTCTTATTTTGACAAGTGCTAAGAAGAAAAGCATAATTGTCTAATGTCTATATAATCTATGAAAAATTCTTAAAGACATGGGAATATGAGACCATCTCACCTGCCTCCTGAGAAATCTGTATGCAGGTCAAGGAGCAACAGTTAGATTTGGACATGGAACAACAGACCGGTTCCAAAGCAGGAAAGAAGTACATCAAGGCTGTATACTGTTACCCTGCTTATTTAACTTATATTCAGAGTACATCATGAGAAACGCTGGGCTGAATGAAGCACAAGCTGGAATCAAGATTGCCAGGAGAAATATCAATAATCTCAGATATGCAGATGACACCACAATTATGGCAGAAAACAAATAAGAACTAAAGAGCCTCTTGATGAAAGTGAAAGAGGAGAGTGAAAAAGTTGGCTTAAAACTCAGAATTCAGAAAACTAAGATCATGGCATTCTGTCCTGTCACTTCAAGGCAAATAGATGGGGAAACAATGGAAGCAGTGAAGACTTCATTTTGCGGGGCTCTAAAATCACTGCAAATGGTGACCGCAGCCATGAAATTAAAAGACACTTGCTCCTTGGAAGGAAAGCTATGACCGACCTAAACAGCATATTTTTAAAAAGAGACATTACTTTGCCAACAAAGGTCTGTCTAGTCAAAGCTATGGTTTTTCCAGCAGTCATGTATGGATTTGAGAGTTGGACTATAAAGAAAGCTGAGCGCTGAAGAATTGATGCTTTTGAACTGTGGTGCTAGAGAAGACTCTTGAGATTCCCTTGGACTGAAGGGAGATCCAACTAGTCAATCCTAAAGGAAATCATTCCTGAATACTCATTGAAAGGACCGATGCTGAAGCTAAAGCTCCAATACTTTGGCCATCTGACTCATTTGAAAAGACCCTGATGCTGGGAAAGATTGAAGGCGGGAAGAGAAGGGGATGACAGAGGATGAGATGGTTGGATGGCATCACTGACTCGATGGACATGAGTTTGAGTAAACTCCGGGAATTGGTGATGGACAGGGAGGCCTGGCGTGCTGCAGTCCATGGGATCGCAAAGAGTCGGACACGACTGAGCGACTGAACTGAACTCATGTAATCTACAAAACTGTGATTCCCTGCAATGTTAAAGGCTCTTGCCTATCATCTTCCTCTTTTTACAATCAAGCACCTCATAGAACATATGTGTTGTATATATTTACTGTGATAGAGAAAAAAATAAGAGTTACTAGCAGGTTTCTTGTATTTACTGATAAATATTAAAGGATCATGAAATGGACAGATAAATAGATCAAAAATGCATGAGATGGATAACTTATTGCTCAGTGTAACAGCTCACAGGAGAAAAGATTACGGCGGGGCAGGGGGGCAGGAAATGATAGGGCATTTAGAGTTCTCACAGTAGTACAGTTGACCTGGAATTAGGACTAGATTGTAACTATGGAAAGAAAAAGATAAATATTGAAAATATCTGCAGAAAGAATGAGTCAGACATGATGATGGGGTGAAAGGCAAGAATAAGGACGTAAGAGATGGAGCTGTTGCCACTAACAGTCTAGAAAATCATGCTTTTGGAGAAAAGGCTTCAGGCTTACAGTGATACAGTCCCCAGCACTGTTGTTGCCTAGAAAGATAAGTTTGATGGCATTTGCATTGGAATGTGTGTGTAAGACATTCTGGGGCTGAAAGGAAAAGCTAACATGGGAATCACTCAACCTGTCCATGAATACCAACCAGCTTGACCACCATTCATTTCTTTGCAGTCTCCAAATAACAGCTTGTTCTATTTTCCCATGTGTCTAACGATAAGAATTCCCTAGCTTTCCAAAACCAAACAAATTCCAAGTGTCCTGTTGGCAAACTGCCACTGAAAATAACAAAAGCATTCAGAAACTTTGAGGAAACTCCCTTCTTTGCTGCCAAACTCTTCCCCCTCACCCCCCCCACATACAAAAACACATACATCTCCTGAAATGATTTCAACATGATGCATTGAATCTACAACCAAAAAGCATGAGCTTTAACATATTGGCATCAAAAGCAAATTTGTTTTCTCAGGAACATTTTTTGAAAAATATTAACATATTGTGAGTAGTGAGAGCACCCACATGTCTGCAAAATAAATGATTCAACCATTCCTCAAGCATTCTCATAAAGGAAATGCAGGCTTATCACATTAAACAAGAACACATGAAGAGACTTCAATGTGTTAGAATTCCAGACACATTCAGATATAGTGCTATCATGGGCTGCTCTTTCATATTTATTCCCAGATTGGCTTTGAGGCTATTTGTTTTGAAATCCTATAACCATTAGTGCTCCGAAATTATACTGGGAAAAGTCTTTCCTTATTCCATATCACATTTAATCCTAGAATTTTGTTGTTGTTTTAGTTGCTGTCATGTCCAACTCTTGGTGACCCCATGGACTGTAGCCCACCAGGCTCCTCTGTCCATGGGATTTCCCAGGCAAGAATACTGGAGTGGATGGCCATTTCCTCCTCCAAGGGATCTTCCCGACCCAGGGGTCAAACTCCTTCATTGCAGACTGATTCTCTACCACTGAGCCACCAGGGAAGCCCTAATCCTAGTATATTAGAATTAAATATTTGATTGGCCAAAAAATTCATTCAAGTTTTTCATAAGATATTATGGAAAAACCGAAATGAACTTTTCAGTCAACCCAATACATAGGTATTTAACTCAATTAGGGCCTTTGAAATTATATATTCTAATTTTGTTGATTTTTGTTGTCAGTGATTTTTGATCACAGGCTTCTTTGGAAATCTGACATTATCTCTGAACTTCTGCTTAGAAAACTGCATGTGTTCCACGTGTCCTACAGAAGTTCAGACTTGTAAACAACCCAAAAACTCTTCATGAATGATGCAACTTCCAGGGTGGGAAGGGAGGGCTTCCTGGATCCCAGGTGAGCCATCTTTGATTTGGCCTAAGCACCTTACCTACCAAGGAAGAAATGAAACCCAGAGAGGCTCAGTGACAAAAGTCATACAACGAATGGGTGGGGGAACCATCCCAAGTGGAAGTGGAACTTTCTTATTAATTTTTGCCCCCACACATTCCTATCTACTGGGAACTTAAATTACCACAAACAGTCACAGTTTGGGACATCTATCTCTACCTCTCCTCTCCAAGACTGGAGTGTCACTGTCAAGAGAGAGTCAGGACAGAGGTTGGAGAGACTTGGTTTTTCTCCTGATGGATGAATTGATTATTGCTTGACTGGTCGTAAATGTTTTGCCCACATCAATTTGTCTGCAAAGCAAAAACAATTATTTCTGGCCAATTCAACCACTTTGGACTAATGCAAGAATCAGTGGGTTAATTTCTGTAGCATATTGTTGTGCCCCTGAAACTAACACAACACTGTAAATCAGGTACACTTCAATAAAATAAATAAATAGCAAAAATAAATATAAATGATTTTTTGAATGTTTTCTATGCTGGTAAAAGTCACATACTGTAAAACATACTATTTTGACCATATTTATGTTTGTTTCAGTGACACTGTTGTGCAACTCTCACCATCATCCATCTCCCAAATTTTTCACCTTCCTAAACTGAAACTCTGTCCCTATTAAACACCAACTCCCTATTCCTTCTCCCCAGAACACCATCCCACCCTCAGCCTGTCATCTATCAGTGTACTTTCTGACTCCAAGACTTTGATTAATCTGGATAGCTCATATAAATGGAACTAAACAATATTTTTCAGTACCTACTGCATACACTCTGACCACCTGATACAAAGAGCAGACTCATTGAAAAAAACCCTGATGCTGGGAAAGATCAATGGCAAAAGGAGAAGGGGGCGACTGAGGATGAGCTGGTTTGATGGTATCACCGACTCAGTGGACACGAACTTGAACAAACTCCAGGAGATAGTGAAAGACAGGGAAGCCTGGTGTGCCGCAGTTCATGGGGTCTCGAAGAGTCGGACATGACTTAGTGACTGAATAATCACAACTGTATATTAGAATATATTTTTATGGTTAACTTAATATATGTCCTAAAATCATATAATTAAAAGTTATTAATAACATATAATCAAAAGCATATAACTTCAGGGGAAAATGTCCTGAAAACAAAACAAAACAAAACAGTAATAATCATCTGTGTTTTCCAGAGTCTTACAACCTAGCATTTCAACTGGAAAGTAGCAAGTTTGGTACGAATAAGTTTACCCTGATTCTTACGTTCATTGAAAAGAAGAGCGGCACATTAAACTGGTTGCTCCTTGAAGTCTCAGCTGTGTCCTGGTCCTCTTATGAAAGTTATCTCTGCTATTGGACCCCCACCCTCCTCCTTAGGGTCTAGAATCTTAGAGGTAAGCATCTGAAACCCAGATGCTTTAGACCTGCTGCTGCTGCTGCTGCTGCTTCCAACTCACAACACCTCCCACCAAAGTGGTCAACGCTGTCCCACAATGGGGTGGGATTGGCACTATTTTTACTGAGATCCCAACAAGGTGGCCCACTGTCACTTACCCTGCTCTGGATTCACCCTGTTGAAGAGCAGACCACACCTATATAATTCATCTCAAAGCAATACTACTTAGCATTCCTAACGTCCCACAGAGATTTTTCTATTTCTGGTGATTGGTGCATACTTGGTCCCAAATAAATGCTGATGGAAATGCATTTTGAAAAAACTGATTCTGCAGTATTATTATTATTTCAGTGTGAGAGTGTAATCCCTGAACTATGTTGCCAGTTAACACATTGAGTCTTGATTTTACTGGTGAAATAATACAAAAATGTCAGACCCCAAAATAGATTTATCTAAAATGATATTTAAATGTGTCTGCTTATAAAAATATTTGCTCATCTCTTAAATTTCAATTTCTGAGAAATTTCCTTGAGAAACTGTGATGAATACATATAATTATTTAAATTGTGAACTTGGCTTCACGCTAATAAATACAGTAATAGATATTTTTACCCTGTATTGTGGATCTTTTGGACAAACTGGAAAAACAGTGGATATTTCACAATGAAAGCCATTGAATAAACTTAAGAAAGACATGGGGAAAGCCACTTGCAAAGGGATTTAAAGATAATATTCACATTTAGAGGTTCCTTTCAAGTTTCTTAATTGGGGTGATCTGACTTAAGCCAGAGAAAAATCTGAAAAGCTTTTTACTACTCCAATTTATTTCTCCAGGGTCTTATTAAATGTTTTACTCATTTATGGAAAAAATATAAACAGAAATATGTATTAGATATTGCTGTACACAAAAAAGATAGTGCTAGACAAGCAAAAATGCAAACCACATTTGCAGGGAATTTGAAGTCACATGGGAAATAGAAATACAAAATTTGTTGTTGCTGCCATTGTTGTTGTTTAAGTCATATTCCACTCTTTTGTGACCCCATGGACTGTAGCCCGCCAGGCTCCTCTGTCCATGGTATTTTCCAGGCAAGAATACTGGAGTGGGTTGCAATTTCTTCTCCAGGGGGCTTTTCCTGACCCAGGGACTGAACCCATGTCTCCTGCATTGGCAGGCAGCTTCTCTACCACTGAGCCACCAGGGAAGTTCAAAGGTTTAATATCCCGACCAAAAAAAAGAAGAGGCGCCTAGGACGTGGATGGTGAATGGTGAAGGGGACAAAGCAGCCATTCTTTGGAAGGTAACCTCTTTTTTGTGCCACTTTATTTACTAGTTTTCAACTTCAAACTGCACTGAAAAATTATGTTTTACCATAGAAACCACTTTGACAGCAACAAAATTTTGTATTTAAAGGACAGAAATGATGCATGCACAGAACATACACACAAGTCACCCCCTTCCCCTTGGTGTATATAAACAAAGAGCAATTCTGAATTCATCTAAACGTTGTTCTATCTAATATTCTATATAATATTCTCAGACTCTGCACTTTTGTCATCTCTTGATGAGTACGTCTTTGCCTGAAAACATAATATGTGACTATTCCTTTTTGTAGTATACATCTTTAAAACACTTAAGGGGAAAATTGTACTAAAAAACAAAGGACTTACTCACAAAGAGGTAAACTTTTTTTTTTAGAGGTAAATTTTTAAGCAATGTCTGACAGAAAGTTATAAATCAACAATTGTAAGGAGGAAGATCTGTAACCTTATTGTCTCCTAGGGTGTAAGGCTTTGTTCCTAGCCTATAGAATGAGTGAAGTGCGTGAATACAAAGACTGCAGGTAAGAAGGATTGATCTATTGTCACTAGGTAGTTTATTGAAGAGAATAAGTGTTCTGAAACAGGACTTCAGGATTTCTCTGGTGGTCCAGTGACTGACTCCAAGCTGTTAATGCAGGGAGCCCAGGTTCAATCCCTGGTCAGGGAACTGGATCCTACAGGCCAAAACTAAGAATTCAAATGCTGCAACTAAAAGATCGCCCATACTGCAATGAAGATCAAAGATCCTGAGTGCTTCAACTAAGACCTGGTGCAGCCAAATAAATAAATATTATTTTAAAAATAAATAAATGTTAATTAAAAATAAATAAATTTTAGAAAGAAACAGGACTTGACCTCCCTTTTTCCAGAGGAGAAGCTGAGACTTGAAGACGAGAGAACTGGGCATGGAATTCGCTGGACTCCTGGTGAAAGGGAGGCCCACAGAGCTTCAGAGATATACACAGAGATGCATGAAAGAATATTCACCAAAAAAAAAAAGATTCACCATATGTCAATGTTAACATCAAGGAAAGAGTTTTTGTTTTATTTTTACTTTCTGCTTAAGTGTATCTATAGTGGTAATTTTTTTTTTACAGTAAACTATATTACTCCTATACTGAAAAAATCATAACCTTATTCCATTTGGAAATAAAATTTAAACAGAAAAAATTGACTCATCAAAAAGTTTAAAAACCTAAATTCTTGATTCATCTCAAAGATATTCAGAAACCCAGGGACTTTCTCAAACAATTCAGAATGATTCTCTAGCTCAGGCAGCTGCAGCGCAGTAGTAGCCAAAGGTTTATCCGGTGGGTTGTCAGATCGTAATACATCAGTTGAATTCTCTCAACCAAGTCTCATAATGATAGTCGTGGCTGACACTTAGAAAAACCTATGTTCAAGGCACTGTGCTGAGTACTATATTTGTATCATCACATTTAATAATCAGAGGAATCCTTTTAAGTATTATTGTCTTTATTTCACAGATTAAGAAAAGAAGACACAGAAAAGTTAAGTAAACCGTTGTAGATCAAATACCAGGCAATGGTGGTGTGTGCATCCTCACTCAGCTGTATTCAACTCTGTAACCCCATGGACTGTAGCCCACCAGGCTCCTTTGTGCATGAGATTTTCCAGGCAAAAATACTGGAGTGAGGTGCCATTTTCTCCGGGGGATCTTCCTGACCCAAGGATCAAACTCATGTCTCTTGCATCTCGTGCGTTGGCAGGCAGATTCTTTACCACTGCACCACTTGGGTAGTCTCCTTAGCTCTTAGAGCCATCAAATATAATATGATATATATTTTATTTGTTTCTCTTGGGTATTGTAAGTCTCTTCCACTCTAATGAAATTTCCATGAGTATGGGGATTTGTAATCATTCTTTCTTATCACATTTCCATTTCTGAGAGCAGTACCTGGCATGGAGTTGACATGTCTTAGTTGTTGAATTCATAAATGAACTCCACAATGT
Organism: Muntiacus reevesi; assembly: GCF_963930625.1. Classification (NCBI taxonomy): domain Eukaryota; kingdom Metazoa; phylum Chordata; class Mammalia; order Artiodactyla; family Cervidae; genus Muntiacus; species Muntiacus reevesi. The sequence goes on along the minus strand of NC_089265.1, from coordinate 6,311,670 downwards.
CAGTTACAGAATCAAACCTCACAGTGTGCAAAGTATATTTACTGAGGACATCTCAACCTTTGAAAGTCAGGGAAAATTGTGTCAAGCCCTTTACCCCATGCTCTATGGGGAGTCTAGTGCCCTCACCAAGATTTCCAAGAATTCCCTGCTGCTAATGTTTTCATGATTACTCTGGATTGCCTACCTGCCTCCCTAGACTGCTGATGTCATTGGCATTTAGATCCCTATAACTATTCTCTGTATCCTGCTCTGTGACAAACCAAGACACAGAAATCAGCATCTTTCCTTCCAACACTCATACAAACACTGGTCCATTGTATCTGTATATATAGTATGTTTAAATCATAACTTGCAATGAAAGAAGTGTATTTACATGGCTTCAAAAAGTTTAAATTTCATATTAGTCATCCCTAATCTTTAGACTGCTTTAACATGTCTTTAACACTGTCTTACTATACATTTTTCTCCATGGACATCTGTCAAGTTGCTTGGTCATTTCTCCTCAATTCCCTCACTCTTTTCACCACCCTTTTCCTGATATCTGTTAATCATTTTTACAGAGAATATTGCCTCTTCTCTTTTATGTTCCATGCTATTAAATTTTCACATTGAACTAAGAAATAGCTTCTCGAGTTTTATCATTTTGCACAAAAGGCAATTCCTCCTCATCAAAGGAAATTCAATGTCAACTTTTAAAATTCTTTGCTTCCAAGAGCCCTGGGCAGTTGGACAATGACAGCTACCTAATCAAAATCTCTTCCAACAACCTCCAAATGACAAGAAGAACAAATAAAACCATGCAAAACTCATCCCTTTGACATAATTAGAAGACAGATAATCTTATACTGCAAATTACCTATAAGTGAAAAACAAGTACCGAATTCCAGCAGAGCCAACTTCACAGAGTGCAAAGAGTTTCTGAAAAAAATACACAAGAAAGATAAGAAAGGATGGAGATAAAACTACCTTCAGAAATTGTATCCTTCAGTATGAAAATGTTGAAAAAAGAATTCTGATGGTGGTGGTAACAGATTCAATGAATACACTGAATTCAGTGAGAATCCATGAATACAGTAAAAATCCTTGAATCCATGCAAAGACCAATCAATAAATTAAAGCTAAATGAGTAAGAGGTGGGAGGGAAGAATCTTACTTCTTCAGCTAGAATATCAGTGGAATTATAGAGTTAGAAAAATCACCATCTTATTATAATCACCATTATAATAAAAATTTAAGCAAAATTATTGATGAATGCTTAGCATAGGTGAAAGTTTTTACAATGCCTAAAAGTATTTCTTTTCAAACCAAGTATTAATTACCAAGGGGAGATAGTGACTTGACAGTAGAGAAACCTGGCAGAATCATCATAGTCATATGATTATAGTCAAAAACACCAATAATGTGACAAACAACATAGGCTTCCTCCTGATGTGATGGCCTGAGGAGGACACAATGTCACATCTGTTTCCCTGTACAACATCAATAATCTGAATCTAATCAGAAAAAAACCTCAGGTAAGCTCAAGTTGATGGATGTTCTACAAATAATAGGTGCTCTTTGAAACTGCCAACATTATGAGAGAAAAGGAAAGAATGATGAGCATTATTCCAGATCCAAGGACACTTAAGACACAAGACTACAAAGTATAATTCATAACCACAGATATATTTTTTTAACTTTTTATTTTATGTTGAAGTATAGCTGATTTAGAGAGCATATTAAAAAGCAGAGACATTACTTTGCCAATAAAGGTCCATCTAGTCAAAGCTGTGGTTTTTCCAGTAGTCATGTATGGACATGAAATTTGGACTATAAAGAAAGCTAAGCACCAAGAATTGATGCTTTTGAACTGTGGTATTGGAGAAGACTCTTGAGAGTTCCTTGAACTGCAGGGAGATTCAACCAGTCCATCCTAAAGGAAATCAGTTTTGAATATTCATTGGAAGGACTGATGCTGAAGCTGCAGTGACTATACTTTGGCCATCTGATGTGAAGAACTGACTCATTGGAAAAGACCCTGATGCTGGGAAAGATTGAAGGCAGGAGGGGAAAGGGACTACAGAGGATGACAGGTTGGATGGCATCACTGACTCAATGGACATGAGTTTGAGCAAGCTCTGGGAGTTGGTGAGGGACAGGGAGGCCTGGTGTGCTGCAGTCCATGGGGTCGCAAAGAGTCGGACAGGACTAAGTGACTGAACTGAATTGAATAGTTGAATAGCTGATTACCCTGAATATTTATTGGGAGGTCTGATGCTGAAGATGAAGCTCCAATACTTTGGCCACCTGATGTGAAAAACTGACCTTGATGTGAAAAGACCTTGATGCTGGGGAAGATTGAGGGTTGGAGGAGAAGGGGATGACAGAGGAGGAAATGGTTGGATGACATCATTGACTCAATGGACATAAGTTGCAGCAAGCTTCAGGAGATAGTCAAGGACAGGGAAGCCTGGAGTGCTGCAGTCCATGGGGTCATAAAGAGTGGGACACAACTGAGCAGCAGCAATAACTGATTGACAAAAATGTGACGGTCCAGATGGACAGCCAGGTTGTGACAGTTTTAGGTGGACCCCACCGGGACTCAGTCATTACATACATGGATCCATTCTCTCTCAAACACCTCTCCCATCCGGGCTGCCAAGTAACACTGAGCAGAGCTCCCTGTGCTGTACCGTACATCCTTGTTATATAACCCTGGCTATCTCAAGCCAGGAAAAATAAATTTGCTGTACAGGGCAATATTGAGATAGCAGATAAAATTCAAATAGGAACTCTGGACAAATGAGCTCTCTGTGTATCCTGGCAATAAGGCAACTGTGATTAAAAAAGAATTTTAAAATAGACTTTTAATATCCTAGCAGAATCCACAGTGTAGGAAATCCAGAAAGAGCTAAGAGTAATTAACTCTAAAGAATTAAAAGGATGGACTGGGGCAGAGGAATGAAACCTCCAAATACTACGTATTTGATTTTGGAGTTTAGGTTTTTATTCTGTCAATGAAAAAGTTCTCATAACAAAATTCAAAGATTGAGAAATCACATCCTTATAAACAGTCTTTGTTTTGAAAGCCTTTAAAGTTGGTTTTCTTTCTTTTCTAATTAATTAATTAATTAATGTGGGGGTGTTGTGATAGTTCTTTCTGGCTGTGTGTAGGCTTCCTCTAGTTATGGCAAGAAGGGTCTACTCTTCAGTTGTGGTGCTTGGGCTTCTCATTGCAGTAGCTTCTTCTTCTTGTGGAGCATGGGCTGCAGGGCATTCAAGCATCAGTGGTTGCAGCACACAGGCTCAGTAGTTGTGGGGCATGGGCTTAGTTGCCCTGCAGCCTGTGCAGACCAAGGATTGAACCTGTGTTCCCTGCTTTAGCAGGTATATTCTTAACAACTGGACCACCAAGGAAGTCCCTAAAGCTGTCTTTCATATTGAACTGTCAGGAAAGTAGCTGGCTACCCATCACCTTCAGACAGAGTAGCTCTGTTTACCTGGCCACTGCCAACACATGAGTCATGGAATCAGACTGCAACATGCCTACAGCTTGTCTTATTATTTAACCCATCACTTAAGAAAACACACACATGGGGAAAAATATACTCTCTACCAGCCAATCATTTTAGCGTCAGTACTGAATTGCAAACAGAAGCAGCTGCATTTCTTAAGCAGTCTGACTAGCGACTTCAGTGATTCTATGCAAGGCTGTAACAAGTTTTTGCTATCAGTTATTTCAATGCAATTTTAGATAAGAATCCAAAATTAACTGTGATCTATGGGTATTGTAATCACAAGCCACTCCAGTATTCTTGCCTGGGAAATCCCATGCACAGAGGAGCCTGGCGGGCTACAGTTCATGGGCTTGCAAAAGAGCCAGACATAACTTAGCAAGTTAACAACGATAAATGGGTACTGTAATATTTATCTGGAAAAAATGCAAACCTAGAAGTGGTTTGACTGGGCTCCCCACTTGATGAAAATCTAGATTCTTCTAACTTGTCAAAGAGATCGAGGACTAATAAAAGTGTCTAAATTATGGAAAGGACCAATTTAGTGGTTTTGTTAAAAAGAAATGAAAGTAAATATGTCATAATAAAGTCAAAATATTTATCATTCATTTGTTTTGAAATTGACTTCTCTCCTAAAATTAAAATTTATTTGCTTTCTTTTCTTTTTCAAAAACTGAGTTTAGTTGAGGTCCTGGAAATAACTTAGTGGTTTAGACTAAATAAGCGGAAAATTCACTAAGTATCAGCATTAAATCTTTTAAAAAATAGTTTGCATAGGAGCATATTTTTAAATTCCATAAATTTAATCTACTAAAGTCTAAAATTCAGCTCAGAGATTTTTTTTTTTTTTTTGACAGATTAGTGCAGAGAAAAATGAAAGTAATCAGTTTATTTCCTTGCACATCTATAAATGCATCACCTCTGCACAGTGCATCATGAAGCCTGTTACATCCACATCTGAGAAGGAAACACAACTGGTAATTGTAATGATATTGATGTCTGATGAATGAAAATATGGTCATCATATAACAAAATAATTTAAGAGAATTTATTTGCGCACTACTTGTTGTATATGTGAACCAAGTCAAACACAAGAAACATGATTTCCTTGCTCTGGAAGAATAAATGGAATATAAATAAACATAGAACAAATAAAAAGTAGTTAAATATTTTCTTATTTGAAATGAATATATAATGATAAATATAAAAGAAAACACTATGCAAGAAAAATACTTCTTTACTTAACCACATCCTCTGGGCAGTATTGTGAAAAATTTCCTCACTAAACAAAAGGAAGAGACTGAAAACAAATGAAGTATTAATGCCCATTTCCTGTGCACTGATTCAATGTGCTCAGTTGCTCAGTTGTGCCCAACTCCTTTGGCCCCAGAGATTGTAGCCTGCCAGGCTCTTTTGTCCATGGAATTCTACAGGCAAGAATGCTGGAGTGGGATGACATTTCCTTCTCCAGAGGATCTTCTCAGCTCAGGGATGGAACCCAGCCTCCTGTGTCTCCTGCATTGGCAGTCAGATTCTTTCTGTCCATATAGTGATTCCCTTTCCCAGTTACCTTCCCCTGTGTCCCTTCCTATCTGTCAGCCACCACTGTGTTCTCTGTGTCTTTATTTTTGCTTTGTTTCAGTTCAGTCACTCAGTCCTGTCCAACTCTTTGCAGCCCCATGGACTGCAGCATCCCGGGTTTCCCTGTTCATCACCAACTCCCAGAACTTGCTCAAACTCATGTCGATTGAGTTGGTGATACCATCCAACCATCTCATCCTCTGTCATCCCCTTCTCCTCCTGCCCTCAATCTTTCCCAGCATCAGGGTCTTTTCAAATGAGTCAGTTCACATCACATGGCCAAAGTACTGGAGCTTCAGCTGCAGCATCATTCCTTCCAGTAAATACTCAGGACTTATTTCCTTTAGGATTGACTGATTTGATGTCCTTGCAGTCTAAGGGACTCTCAAGAGTCTTCTCCAACACCACAGTTCAAAAGCATCAATTCTTTGGTGCTCTACTTTCTTTAGGGTCCAATTCTCACATCCATACATGACTGCTGGAAAAGCCACAGCTTTGACTAGATAGACCTTTGTCATCAAAGTAATGTCTCTGCTGTATAATAAGCTGCCTCGGTTGATCATAGCTTTTCTTCCAAGGAACAAGTGTCTTTTTCATTTCATGGCTGCAGTCACTATCTGCAGTGATGTTGGAGCCCAAGAATATAAAATCTGTCACTGCTTCCATTGTTTCCCCATCTATTTGCCATGAAGTGATGTGACTGGATCTTCGTTTTCTGAATGTTGAGTTTTAAGCCAGCCTTTTCACTCTCCTCTTTCGCTTTCATCAATAGGCTCTTTAGTTCTTATTTGTTTTCTGCCATAATTGTGGTGTCATCTGCATATCTGAGATTATTGATATTTCTCCTGGCAATCTTGATCCCAGCTTGTGCTTCATTCAGCCCAGTGTTTCTCATGATGTACTCTGAATATAAGTTAAATAAGCAGGGTAACAGTATTCAGTCTTGATGTACTTCTTTCCTGATTTGGAACCGGTCTGTTGTTCCATGTCCAGTTCTAACTGTTGTTTCTTGACCTGCATACAGATTTCTCAGAGGCAGGTAAGTTGGTCTGGTATTCCCATTTATTTAAGAATTTTCCACAGTTTGTTGTGATCCACACAGTCAAAGTCTTTAGCATGGTCAACAAAGCAGAAGTAGATGTCTTTCTGGAATTATCTTGCTTTTTCTGTGATCCTACAGATGTTGGCAATTTGATATCCAGTTCCTCTGCTTTTTCTAAATCCAGCTTGAACACCCAGAAGTTATCAGTTCATGTCCTGTTGAAGCCTAGCTTGGAGAATTTTGAGCATTACTATGCTAATGTGTGAGATGAGTGCATTTGTGCAGTAGTTTGAATGTTCTTTGGCGTTGTCTTTCTTTGGGATTGAAATGAAGACTGACCTTTTCCAGTCCTGTGGCCACTGCTGAGTTTTCCAAATTTGCTAGCATATTGAGTGCAGCACCTCCACAGTATCACCTTTTAGGATGTGAAATAGGTCAGCTGGAATTCCATCACCTTCACTAGCTTTGTTCATAGTGATGATTCCTAAGCTCCACTTGACTTCACGTTTCAGGATATCTGACTTTAGGTGCATGATCACACTATCGTGGTTATCTGGATAGTGAAGATCTTTTCTGTATAGTTCTTCTTGCCACCTCTTCTTAATATCTTCTGCTTTTGTTAGGTCCATACAGTTTCTGTCCTTTACTGTGCCCATCTTTGCATGAAATATTCCCTTGATATCTCTAATTTTCTTGAAGAGATCTCTAGTCTTTTCTATTCTATTCCTTTCCTCTACTTCTTTCCATTGATCACTAGGGAAGGCTTTCTTATCTCTCCTTGCTGTTCTTTGGAACTCTGCATTCAGATGGGTGTATCTTTCCTTTTCTCCTTTGCCTTTCACTTCTCTTTTTTCAGCTATTTGTAAGGCATCCTCAGACAACCATTTTCCCTTTTTGCATTTCTTTTTCTTGGAGATGGTTTTGATCATAGCCTCCTGTACCATGTTGCTATGACCAGTGCGTTCTCTTGGCAAAACTCTGTTAGTTTTGCCCTGCTTCATTTTGTACTCCAAGGCCAAACTTGTCTGTTACTCCAGGTATCTCTTGAGTTCCTACGTTTGCATTGCAGTCCCCTATGATGAAAAAGACATCCTTTTTTGTTGTTAGTTCCAGAAGGTCTTGTAGGTCTTCATAAAACCATTCAACTTCAGCTTCTTCGGCATTAGTGGTTGAGGCTTAGACTTGAACTGCTATGATATTGAATGGTTTGCCTTAAAAACAGAGAGATTATTCTGTTGTTTTTGAAATTGCACCCAAGTACTGCATTTCAGACTTCTGTTGACTATGAGGACAACTCTATTTCTTCCAAGGTATTCTTGCCCACAGTAGTAGATATTAATGGTTATCCAAATTAAATTCACCCTTTCTGATCCATTTTAGTTAATTGATTCCTAAAATGTCGACATTCACTCTTGCCATCTCCTGTTTGACCACTTCCAATTTGCCTTGATTCATGAACCTGACTTTCCAGGTTCCTATGCAATATTTTTCTTTACAGCATTGGACTTTACTTTCATCACCAGTCATATCCACAGCTGAGTGTTGTTTTTGCTTTGGCTTGGCCTCTTCATTCTTTCTGGATCTATTTCTCCACTCTTCTCCAGTAGCATATTGGGCACCTACCAACCTGGGGAGTTCATCTTCCAGTTTCCTATCATTTTGCCTTTTCATACTGTTCGTGGGGTTCTCAAGGCAAGAATCCTGAAGTGGTTTACCATTCCCTTCCCAGTGGGCCAGGTTTTGTCAGAATTCTCCACCATGACCCGTTTGTCTTCATTGGTCCTACATGGTATGGTTCATGGTTTCACTGAGTTAGGCAAGGCTGTGATCCATGTGATCAGTTTGGTTAGTTTTCTGTGATTGTGGTTCTCATTCTGTCTGCCCTCTAATGGATAAGGATAAGAGGCTTGTTAAAACTTCCTGATGGGAAGGACTGGTTGTGGGGGAATCTGGGTCTTGCTCTGATGGGTGGAACCTTGCTCAGTAAATCTTTAATCCAATTTTCTGCTGATGGGAAGGGCTTTCCTGGTGACTCAGTTGCTAAAGAATCTGCCTGCAATGCAGGAGACCCAGGTTCAATCCCTGGGCTAGGTTAATCCCCTGGAGAAGGAAATAGCAACCCCCTCCAGTGTCCTTGCCTGGAGAATTCCATGGGCAGAGGAGCGGGTGGGCTACAGTCCATGGGATCGCAAAGAATCGGACACAACTGAGCAACTCTCACTTTCACTTTCTGTTGATGGCTGGGGCTGTGTTCCCTCCCTGTTCTTTGACCTGAGGCCAAACTATGGTAAGGGTGATGCCCCATGGCTCCCAAGACAGTTATATTCAGTGCCCCATGCCTTCACTGGACACTCACAGGAAAGTTTGACTCAGTCTGTTGTTGGTCTTAGAACTTTTGCAACAGTGTGAGAACTTCTTTGGTATAATTGTTCTCCAGTTTGTGAGTTGTCTGCTTGATGGCTCTATGGTGGGGCTAATGGTGGCCTTTCCCAAGAGGATTTATGCCACACGCAGCAGCTCCTAGGTCTGCTGCAGCCAGAGCCCCTGTCCCTGAGGCAGGTCACTGCTGACCTGTGCCTCAGCAAGAGACACTCAAACTCAAAGGCAGGTCTGGCTCAGTCTCTTGTGGGGTCTCGGGTCCTAGCATGCACAAATGTTTTGTTTGAGCCCTCTGAGCATCTCTGGAGGGCATGGGGTTTGATTCTAAATGTGATTTTACCCCTCCTACTGTCTTGTTGGGGCTTCTCCTTTGCCCTTGGATGTAGGTTATCGTTTTCTGGTGGAATCCAACATTCTATCGATGGTTGTTCAGCAGTGAGCTGCAATTTTGGAATTCTCGCAGGAAAGGGTTCACACAGTCCTTCTACTCCACTATCTTTTCACAAGTCTACCCTGCCCCTTGTTTTGTTTAGTTGGTTCAATTATTTTGTTGTATGTTTGTTCTTTAATACTGTACATATGAGTGAAATCATGTAGTATTTGTCTTTCTCACTCAACTTACTTCATTTAGTGTAATATCCTTAAGATCCATGTGGAAATGGAAAGATTTCCTCTTTTGTAGCTGAATAGTATTCCATGATGTCTGTGTATGTGTGTGTCCACATAAAGCTTAAAGTGACACCGTCCCTGCATTCCTAGAGCTTGCACAGTTCAGGAGAGAGGCACACACACCACAACACACCAGTAGTGTGTAAGCATGACAACCGAGGTATTTTCAGGGGCTATGGGATCACCAAAGTGGAAATCTTATCTTGCCTGGAGAAGCCACAGAACATTTCATGAAGCAGGTACATGTTAGCTGAGGAACAAGCAACTACAAGGAACGCCCTGTGCAGTTGCCCAAAAAAACCCTTGCAAAGGTGTGGAAGAGAATAAAGCATGCCATAATTTGAAAACCTAAATGTTTCAGTGGTGCTAGAGTATGAAGGGGAAGAGTTAACAACATACCATTATGTTAACTGTATTTAGGAGTCACTGAAATATTTTTATTGATTTTTTCACTATCAATTAAATTAATTCATGTTCATCAATAAATGTTTTTAAATGGAAGAAACATAAAGAAGAAAATTAAGCCTACTTTACAACCTATTGCTAAATAATCATGTGACTTATATATTTTATACCATAGCTCTGCTTCTAATAGCCTTTCCAGGCTACTGATCAGAGAAAGGGGATGATAAATACTGCCCCCAATTCTCCTGAAATCAATCATATATCCCACACTTCTCACCAGAATCTTCTCCACTTATTTTCCACATCAATCATTTCTTCTCTCAGTTTTGGTTCCTTTGGGTTGATTCAATTTCCCTACACTCTGCAGACATTTCTTGAATCTTGTGTTATGAAGTCGCCATTTTCTTACCTTGGTACACTAATAAACAGGTTTTTTTTTTTTTTTTCTTTTCTGTTATTAATATTTCCTCCTCTTGTTTTTCTTGTAACAGATTGATCAGTAGCTGAGAAGGGTTTTTAGAAGTTTGCTCACAGAAGCAGCTGTGCTGGGAATCCAGAGCACTGTCTGGTTTCCGTTCATAATAAGCACATATAAGTGGCACTACTGGACTAACAAGTACTGTGTAAAGTTGTCTGGTCCACAAGGCAAACTGCTTTCTGGAGAAATAGCAATATTCAGTTCCATAGGTACTGGATGAATGCTATTATCTGGCGTTCCTACTAACTCTATGTGTCATCTTTAATCTTTGCAAACAGTTGAAGAATTTCAAAGAGTGATGCTATCAGGACTGCCCTTTATTCCTATCACTTTTCCTGCAGTGTCAGGGACAGATAGGAGGTGCCAGGGTGTGGTGCCGTTGTAGTCAGGAAGACAAGGAGGTTAGTGAAATAATCTAGAAGAGAAATTAACCAAGGAAGTGACAAGAAGAAAATGAGATAAGTAAACAGATTTGAGAGATAATAAGAAAGTACAAGCATTGTAACCAAGAACATGTTGCTAAGGGAGAGATGAAAATTCATTCTGAAAATGGCCATTGTCTATAAGACACACAACACACTTGGGTGCATGTAAATCTCACAACAAATTTAGGAAATCAGTTTTATTATTCTGATAGTTTGGGTTTGTGAAATAGGTTAACGAATGCATTTAGGAAGTTGCTTTGTAAGGATCCCACTGGTGACTAACCCACACTCATGTGGATACTATCTCCCCACACCACACTGGACCACACTGGCTTCTGAAATGAGGCCTTCTTTGCTAATGTGAGCGCCTGGGTATTGAAAGAAATTTCTATCTCCAACTCCACTCCCTTTGGAAGTGCCTGCCTTTCCTTGGATTTCAGGTCAGTTTGTCACCCTGCTATCTCAGTTTTACGATGCAGCTTAAAGAGCATTTACCAATTGTAAATTTGTAAATCTCTTGTTGTCTAGAGCAGAAGTCATGCTCTTTCCAGAGCTTCCCCAAAGGCTCAGCAGGCAAAGAACCTACTTGCCAATGCAGGAAGCGCAGGTTCGATCCCTGTGTCAGGGTGATCCCCTGGAGAAGGAAATGGCAAACCATTCCAGTATTCTTGCCTTGAAAATCCCATGGACAGAGGAGCCTGGCAGGCTACAGTCCATGAGGTCGCAAAGAGTCAGACACAACTGAGTGACTGAGCACAAGCATGATGCTCTTTCTACATCATAAGCAGAAGCTACTGTCTCTCCACTGATTTTTCAGGCTCTGTGACCCTTCAAGGGCCTAGGTCTGTGTTCACCCTCCTTATTATTTTTGTTTCCTTTTGTATTTCCCACAACTGTACCCACAAGATGCCTTCTGGGAGAGCTCCTTGAACTAATTTTCCCCATCATCAATTCTTATGAATGCAAGTCCACCCCTCTACCCCAGTTTCTGCTCTTTCCTAAAGATTCCTCATTTTTCTTCTCTATTTCTTTTTGTTGTTGTTGTTCTGTTTTGCAGTCTTCTTTCATTGTAATCTCATCTGTGGAGAATGGCAAATGTGAGAAGGAAGGGTAGGACCTGCCTGGGGTCCCACTGACCTGCCTGCAGGGTTCCATGGTTCAGCAGGCTCTGGTTTTCCTGGCTTGTGAGCAGTAAGACAGGCAGTCATCTGTCTGCAGAGTGACAGCAGGAAATAAAAGACCGGGTATAGTCTTCTCATCCTGTTAGCCCCTGTGCCAGGCCCTCTGCTGTCCTAGGCTTTAACTTCACACACACACACTGGGAAGGTAATCACCTTCCCACATGAATACTCTGATTTTATGTTTCATTTTCCGATCAGCCCACCACCTTCTCACTTTTGTGACATTTCAAGAGCTCAGGAAAAAGAGATGTTTGCTCTTGTTTATAGATCATCTGATACTTTTAAATAACAGTGAAAAAAGGCACTTTTATTTAATGTCAAAAAATCTTCCACAATATGGTTTTTGCATTAATATGTATGTTGGCTCACTTTAGCACCCAAATGCCAGAGGAAAATAGGTCAGAAATGTAGATTTAAAATCCATTCCCAACAGTAAATAAGTGATTTTGATAAAGCAACAGAAAAATTCTGGCAGTCTACCCAGGAAAACAATTTCTATCATGAAAGTGTGTACCAAAAGACCAGAGCATCAAGCAAAATACCTAGGCATATGCATCTTTGCCTAGGTTTTAAGGCTAGTAATGAACCAAAAAAAAAATTTTGATAGTGATCTGGAATTTTGATGTTGATTAAATTTGGTAATCTAATGAGTGAATACCAGTATATTCTGAGGAACCAACCTGACACTTTCTGCTACATTAATATTTTATTTTATTCTTCTCAAGTTTTTCAGTATAACTAGCAAGTCAGACATTTGACTTGCCCTTTGTTTAAAAAAAATCTTGTTTCATATATGAGAATATGTAAAATCAAACCCATATAAGTCAACGTTCCTTTTATTGACAATTTATCTGGAGTCAAATCAGCTCTATCCAAAGTAGCAGCAGGCACACATGCTCAGTCATGTCTGACTCTTTGTGACCCCATGGACTGTAGCCCACCAGGCTCCTCTGTCCATGGCATTTCCCAGGCAAGAATATTGGAGTGGGTTGCCATTTCTTCCTCCAGGAGATTTTCACAAGTGAATTCTTTATTACTGAGCCACCTGGGAAGCCAAGAAGTAGCAGCAAGAAAACATGTTCCCATGCATCCAAGACTCAAAATGGCAGCTGGCCTTAACCTCTATCCTTTGGGAAATATTACTTTCCTACAAAATGTGAAAACTCACTGCAATTCATTATATTCCTAGAGAAACGAAAATATTCCATTAGAAGACTTTCAAAAGTAAATTGAAATGTATATACTTTTAGGGAAAACAAAATGTTTTTGAGTTTAGGTTTAAGTGGAAAGGATGAAACTGAGATCATTCCCCCAACCACGTTTCACAAATACCTCATCCCTCAAGTTCACTGAAGACAGGGGAACCCAAGTCGTTCATTCAATGTTCAGTCAACCAGGAAGACTCCAAAATTAGAAAACTTGATTAAAAAACAAATTCCAGTTGCTTTACAAGTTGCTTAGTTCCAAGTGCATTAAAATTTAAATCTTGACTGTTTATACTAATAAATAAGTTGCCAGATAACAAATAATAGGAAATCATAGTTCCATCATAATGGATTTGATCCTTTCAAAGGGAAGCCTGGGATTCATGACCAGACCCCGACTGTGGTTTGACATGAGACCCCCATCTCTTTATTTAAAATACTATGAACTCAAGAACTAGAGGACAGTCTTATTAAGTCAATTTAAGCTATTTTTTTTTTTTGACAAATGATCACCTCTAATTCTGATGCTTGATTTGTGGGATTGAATTTTTTAACCATTGCATTTTACTCATACCAGAATCTGTAGACTTCCAAAAGCAGAGTCTCTGATGTACAATAAATTAGGACCTGAGGCCCACATCTTCAGGCACTTTAGTGAATTATGAGACAGAAATACACTTCAAAGTTCATCTAGTTCTGTGCCCTTGGTTGTGTCTCAGTGATGACGGTTAAGATAAAGGGGGACCTATTACTCAACTTTTTAACTCAAGTAAGTAATTTAAACAGAGCATCAACTTCATTTCAGAAATGTTCAAAATAACTTCAAAAATTATTTAAAACTTAATCAACAAAAACCAGGCTATTGAAGGTAAACATGCTGTAATTTTATTTCTACATTTGATTATTGGACAAAACAAGTCTTTAGAGAGTGGAAAATAATATTCTTATATTAAAAATTAATTTAAGAAAAGTAAGAGTATATAGTGTTAAAATATTTAAAATATCTATATTTTAATTGCTAAAATAATCACAATTGAAAACATAATGTATATATTTCTAAATTACACTATATCACAGCACTGTTTATAATAGCCAGGACATGGAAGCAACCTAGATGCCCATCAGCAGACGAATGGATAAGAAAGCTGTGGTACATATACACAGTGGAATATTACTCAGCCATTAAAAAGAATACATTTGAATCAGTTCTAATGAGATGGATGAAACTGGAGCCCATTATACAGAGTGAAGTAAGCCAGAAAGATAAACACCAATACAGTATACTAATGCATATATATGGAATTTAGAAAGATGGTAATGATAACCCTATATGCAAGACAGAAAAAGAGACACAGATGTATAGAACAGACTTTCAGACTCAATGGGAGAAGGCGAGGGTGGGATGATCTGAGAGAACAGCATCAAAACATATATATTATCAAGTGTGAAACAGATTGCCAGTCCAGGTTGAATGCATGAGACAAGTGCTCGAGGCTGGTGCACTGGGATGACCCAGAGGGATGGGATGGGGAGGGAGGTGGGAGGGGGGTTCAGGATGGGGAACACATGTAAATTCATGGCTGATTCATGTCAATGTATGGCAAAAACCACTACAATATTGTAAAGTAATTAACCTCCAACTAATAAAAATAATTGGGAAAAAAATAAATTACACTATATAAAAAGTATTAAAAACTGGAGTATAAGTGTAAAGGTATTTGTTGTCATTAAGTCATTCAGTCGTGCTCAATTCTATGCCACCCCATTGACTGAAGCATGCCAGGTTTCCTTGTACTTCACTGTCTCCTAGAGTTTGCTCAAACTCATGTCCATTGAGTCAGTGATGCCATCCAACCATCTCATCCTCTTCTCCTCCTCTGTCATCCCCTTCTCCTCCTGCCTTCAATCTTTCCCACCATCAGGGTCTTTTCCAATGAGTCAGATCTTCGCATCAGGTGGCCAAAATATTGGAGCTTCAGCTTCAGCACCAGTCCTTCCAAAGAATATTCAGGGTTGATTTCTTTTAGGATTGGCTGGTTTGATCCTTTGTAGTCCAAGGGACTCTCAAGAGTCTTCTCCAACACCAGAGTTCAAAAGCACCAATTCCACGGTGCTCAGCCTTCTTTATGGCCCAACTGTCACATCCTTACATGACTACTGGAAAAACCATAGTTTTGACTATACAGATCATTGTCAGCAAAGTAAAGGTATACCTTTAAATAAAAATTGGACCGATGGGGTGGGGAGGGAGGTGGGAGGGGGGATTGGGATGGGGAATACATGTAAATCCATGGCTGATTCGTGTCAATGTATGGCAAAAAACACTACAATATTGTAAAGTAATAAGCCTCCAACTAATAAAAATAAATGGAAAAAATAAAAAATAAAATAAAAACTGGACCAAAATCAACATACTGTGTTGTATCCTGTTTCCTTCATTTAGATGACATTATGAACATTTCCGTGTTAAAAAGTCAGTTCACTTCAGTTCAGTCGCTCAGTCATGTCTGACTCTTTTCCGTGCCATGGACTGCAGAATGCCAGACTTCCCTGTCCATCACCAACTCCCAGAGTTTACTCAAATTCATGTCCATTGAGTTGGTGGTGCCATCCAACCATCTCATCTGTCATCCCCTTCTCCTCCCACCTTCAATCTTTCCCAGCATCAGGATCTTTTCAAATGAATCAGTTCTTCACATCAGGTGGCCAAAGTATTGGAGTTTCAGCTTCAACATCAGTCCTTCCAATGAGTATTCAGGACTGATTTCCTTTAGGATGGACAGGTTGAATCTCCTTGCAGTCCAAGGGAATCCTCAAGAGTCTTCTCCAACACCACAGTTCAAAAGCATCAGTTCTTTGGTGCTCAGCTTTCTTTATAGCCCAACTCTCACATCCATACATGACTGCTAGAAAAACCATAGCTTTGACTAGATGGACCTTTGTTGACAAAGTAATGTCTATGCTTTTTAATATGCTGTCTAGGTTGGTCACAGCTTTTCTTCCAAGGAGCAAGTGTCTTTCCATCTGCAATGATTTTGCAACCCCAAAAAATAAAATCTGTCACTGTTTCCCCATCTATTTGCCATGAAGTTATGGGATCAGATGCCATGATCTTAGATTTCTGGATGCTGAGCTTTAAGCCAACTTTTTCACTTTCTTCTTTCATTTTCACCAAGAGACTCTTTAGTCCTTCCTCACTTTCTGCCCTAAGAGTGGTGTCATCCACATATCTGAAGTTATTGATATTCCTCCCAGCAATCTTGATTCCAGCTTGTGCTTCTTCCAGCCCTGTGTTTCTCATGATGTACACTGTATATAAGTTAAATAAGCAGGGTGAAAATATACAGCCTTGACATACTCCATTCCCGATTTGAAACCAGTCTGTTGTTCCATGTCCAGTTCTAACTGTTGCTTCCTGACCTGCATACAGCTTTGTCAGGAGGTGGGTCAAGTAGTCTGGTATTCCCATCTCTTGAAGAATTTTCCACTGTTTGTTGTGACCCACACAGTCAAAGGTTTTTGCATAGTCAATGGAGTAGAAGTAGATGTTTTACTGGAACTCTTTTGCTTTATTGATGATCCAATGTATGGTGGCAATTTGATCTCTAGTTCCTCTGCCTTTCCTAAATCCAGCTTAAACATCTGGAAGTTCACTGTTCATGTACTGTTGAAGCCTGGCTTAGAGAATTTTGAGCATTACTTTGTTAGTGTGTGAGATGAGTGCATTTGTGCAATAGTTTGAGGATTCTTTGGCATTGCCTTTTTTGGGGATTGGAATGAAAACTGACCTTTTCCAGTCTTGTAGCCACTGCTGAGTTTTCCAAATTTGCTGACATATTGAGTGCAGCACTTTCACAACATCATCTTTTAGGACTGGAAATAGCTCAGCTGGAATCCCATCACCTTCACTAGCTTTGTTCATAGTGATGCTTCCTAAGGCCCACTTGACTTCGCATTCCAGGATGTCTGGCTTTAGGTGAGTGATCACACCATTATGATTATCTGGGTCATGAAGATCTTTTTTGTACAGTTCTTCTGTGTATTCTTGCCACGTCTTCTTAATATCTTCTGCTTCTGTTAGGTCCATACCATTTCTGTCCTTTATTGAGCCCATCTTTGCATGAAATGTTCTCTTGGTATCTCTAACTTTCTTGAAGAGATCTCTAGTCTTTCCCATTCTATTGTTTTCCTCTATTTCTTTGCATTGATTGCTGAGGAAGGCTTTCTTATCTCTCCTTGATATTCTTTGGAACTCTGCATTCAAATGGGAATATCTTTCCTTTTCTCCTTTGCTTTTTGCTTCTCTTCTTTTCACAGCTATTTGTGAGGCCTCCTCAGACAGCCATTTTGCTTTTATGCATTTCTTTTTCTTGGGGATGGTCTTGATCACTGCCTCCTGTACAATGTCATGAACTTCCGTCTATAGTTCTTCAGGAACTCTGAAAAACTATAAAAGAAAAATATTTACTTACAATATCCTCTATGGCTCTAAGTAGACCATTTAATATATATCCCATAGTTTATTTAACCAGATTCTTTATTATTGGTGTTTTAGTGATTTTTCATGCTTATTTAGTGTAACAATTTCTTGTGCTGTACATTTTATACTTAAATCATCAGCTATAACCTTAAATTTTTAAGGTTAAAAATTTTAAGGTTAAATAAAAATTTGAGGTTATTTAGAATGATTTTGAAATAAAGGAATTGATAGGGCAAAGTATAGTTTTAACCATTTGATATCTAATTTTGCCTAAGCACAGGTAATAGAAATTATTCCAACTTCACTTACCAAATTCTATAATAATCTACCAGAGAAAAAATTTCTGAGAATTGTGGAAAGTTTGACATCAGTTTGACAGAGCAAATAATTAGAAATAGCATTCTAGTTTTTATTTGGGGAGTTTTGATTTATTTCACTCCTGCCAGGTAGAGAAAAGCCACTTCAGGACACACTATTTTCTTCTTCCTCTGAATTTGCTCCTTTTTTTGTAAAGAAATTACCTCTTAATGAAAGACAACCAAGAAGAATGAAATCCAAATTTTTAAAATTGTTTTTAAGCCCCCTAAATGTCAAATCTGTATCTGACAAAGGATTGAATGATATTAAAATTGAAAATATTTTCCTTGGAAGTGCATTTGACCTTATGAATCAATGCTTTGTTAGCTCTTTCCTGTCTCTCTTTATCTTTACACACTCACCTTTCACCTATTGCTCCTCATAGGTCTTCACTGCTGTCAAAGAAGACTGATAAGTTGTGTCTTTAGTAAAGTTATGACATAACTTTAATTAAAGTTATGTCTTTAGTCTCATATACACAATTATAAATTAAGCCCTTTGCATTTGCTATTTGCTTCAGCATAATTTCATAAGCAAGGGAAAAGGAACTTATAGAAGTAAACCTTTTAAAAATTAAACTGATTCATGGAACTAGAAGGTTGGAAAATTTTTTCTCTAAAAAGCCAAATAACAACTATTTTGAACCCTAAAGTCCTAAAGATCTCTGCTACAATTACAAAACTTCACCGTAGCCATACCCAAGACATTAAAAAAAAAAAAAAAAAAAAAAAAAATGGTGAAGCTTTGTTCTAATAAAGTTTTATTAGCAAAAACTGGTGGTGGGCTGATTTGTTTAACCTATCTGCACTGAACTCTCCATTTCAAACTTTCCAAAAACTTACTCACAACAGTTTCCATTATTGGACCAATAATCATTTTCGTATTATTTTCTGGAATAATTTCCACAACTTAATCTATAGAAATAGGAAAGAAAATGTGGACAAGAAGAAAGTAACATTCAACTATCCTTTTCTTCTTTCTAATGATCCTCATAAGAGCTCTCTGTGGTTTTTACCCACCTTGTATCCGAGTTTATTCGTGTTTGTGCTGTGCTTAGTCGTTCAGTTGTGTCTGACTCTGTGACGCCATGGACAGTCTCATGAGGAAAATCTTCACCAACTGCACATCTTGGTGGAATTTGTCATGTCTTGAGATCTTCAATGGTGGCCCCTGACTTTCCAGTTGGAACCTCCAGACCATTTCAAAATCTACAGATTGGTTCAATCTGGAGAGTCATTGAGGATTCTGGTCCCACTGGGAGGTAGAATCTGTCCAAGTACAGCATATTCCTGACCCTTTCTAGACTCAACAATGGTACTCTTTGCTACTCTGATGCAACATTTCGTGTGTGGTAGAAATTACATCTCATGTTTTTCTAGATCTAACAGAAATGTGTCAAGACTACTACTGCATAGCACAGGGAGCTCCACTCTGTGCTCTGTGGTGACCTAAATGGGAAGGAAATCCAAAAAAGAAGGGATATATGTATATGTATAGTTGATTCATTTTGCTCTACAGCAGAAACTAACACAACATTGTAAACCAACTATACTCCGATAAAAATTAATTTAAAAAACAATTTTTCTCTCAGTAGTGTGAGCTTCTCCAACACCACAGCTGAAGAATTTATGCTTTTGAACTGTGGTATTAGAGAAGACTCTTGAGAGTTCCTGGACTGCAAGGAGATCAAACCAGTCAATCCTAAGGGAAATAAGTCCTGAATATTTACTGGAAGGACTGATTCTGAGCTGAAGCTCCAATACTTTGACTACCTGATGAAAAGAACTGACTCATTGGAAAAGACCCAAGTCTGATTCTGGGAAAGATTGAAGGCAGGAGGAGAAGGGGATGACAGAGGATGAGATGGTTGGATGGCATCACTAACTCGATGGACATGAGTTTGAGCAAGCTGTGGGAGTTGGTGATGGACAGAGAAACCTGGTGTGCTGCAGTCCATGTGGTCTCAGAGAGTCAAACATGACTGAGTGACTGAACTGACTAAGTGTACCCTATACTCTTCTGAAAGAGATGGGAATACCAGATCACCTGACCTGCCTCTTGAGAAACCTGTATGGAGGTCAGGAAGCAACAGTTAGAACTGGGCATGGGACAACAGACTGGTTCCAAATAGGAAAAGGAGTACGTCAAGGCTGTATATTGTCACCCTGCTTCTTTAACTTATATGCAGAGTACATCATGAGAAACCCTGGGCTGGAAGAAGCACAAGCTGGAATCAAGATTGCTGGAAGAAATATCAATAACCTCAGATATGCAGATGACACCACCATTATGGCAGAGAGTGAAGAGGAACTAAAAAGCCTCTTGATGAAAGTGAAAGAGGAGAGTGAAAAAGTTGGCTTAAACCTCAACATTCAGAAAACTAAGATCATGGCATCTGATCCCATCACCTCATGAGAAATAGATGGGGAGACAGTGGAAACAGTGTCAGACTTTTTTGGGGGGCTCCAAAATCACTGCAGATGGTGAATGCAGCCATGAAATTAAAAGACACTTACTCCTTGGAAGGAAAATTATGACCAACCTAGATAGCATATTAAAAAACAGAGACATTACTTTGCCAACAAAAGTCCGTCTAGTCAAGGCTATGGTTTTTCCAGTGGTCATGTATGGATGTGAGAGTTGGACTGTGAAGAAAGCTGAGCACCAAAAAATTGATGTTTTTAAAGGTGGTGTTGGAGAAGACTCTTGAGAGTCCCTTGAACTGCAAGGAGGTCCAACCAGTCCATCCTAAAGGAGATCAGTCCTGGGTGTTCATTTGAAGGACTGATGCTGAAGCTGAAACTCTAGTACTTTGACCACCTCATGCAAGTAGTTGACTCATTGGAAAAGACCCTGATGCTGAGAGGGATTGGGGGCAGGAGGAGAAGGGGATGACAGAGGATGAGATGGCTGGATGGCATCACCGACTCGATGGGCATGAGTCTGAGTAAACTCCAGGAGCTGGTGATGGACAGGGAGGCCTGGCATGCTGCGATTCATGGGGTCGCAGAGTCAGACATGACTGAGTGACTGAACTGAACTGAACTGAACTGAACCTATATAAGTATTTTATACCACAAAATTTTTCACTTTACCTAAAACAAGAAGTTTGCAAAACTTTGCACCCTTTGGCTGTTTAATACAATGCTCAACATTGTTACTCAGAAAGTTGAAGACTAACCATGAAATGGGTAATAAATGGATGGCTAGGCTTCAAAATGTCCAATTTCAAACATCTTGCCAACAATTAAATCCAAACTAAGCTTATATTAAGGACATTATAAGCCAAAATAAATTTCATAACTTAAATGTTCTACAGTGTTTGACAGATCATGGAAACAGTATGGCAATATAATACTATTGTCATACTTAGCAAAATTTCCTAATATTTTATTTTACCCACATGTCAGAAAATCACATCTATTTCAGAATATAAAGATTTGAACATTTTCTTCAATTACGCTGGTGCCTCCAATCACTCACTTTCTAATGATTGGTTTGTGTAAGTATGAAGCATTTTGAGCATCTCCTACATTAACAGGTAAAAAAAAAAAAAAAAACACTTCTAACTGCACATTCTGTCTAGTTACCCCTTGGTTGAGAGAAGCATCTCTTCAATGAAGCAATTGTAAAAGTTATCTATTTTAGGGACTTTCCTGGTGGTCTAGTGGTTAAGACTGCACTCTTCTGATGCCTGGGACATGAGTTCAATCTCTGATTCAGAGGGGAAAATGTCACTATTTTGATCCCCATTCCCTGGTATCCCACTGCAAGCCAGACTCTTCCTACCAAAACCACTACTGTCAAGGTAACTGGTGAATTTCATTTTGACAGATCTGCTGAGGACTTTTCACCACTTGTGAACCATCCTTTCTTGAAACACTTTCTTCCACTGAGTTCCATAATTCTAACCTCTGCTACTGGTGATTTTTTTAACTCCATGGTTAAAATCTCAAATCTTGGTGCCTGCTTCGTCTGTGAGGCTTCTGACCTGCATTCATGCCTGTCTACTGGACAAAGCTACTTGGCTGGCTTGGGCACTTTAAGCTCAGTACATGCAAAACAGGGCTTCCCAGGTGGTGTAGTGGTAAAGAATATGTCTGCCAATGCAAGAGACATGGATTTCATCCCTTGGTCAGGAAGATTTTTTGGAGAAGGATATGGCAACCCACTCCAGTATTCTGGAAAATCCCATGGACAGAGGAGTCTAGTGGGCTGTAGTCCACGGGGTCACAATGAGTATGACACAACTGAGTGCACACACATACACATCCAAAACCGAATTCCATCATCTTCACATTCCCTCCAACAAGCTTCTCCCATGCCAGAAATTCAGGGCCTCCTTTGACTCTTTTATGCCCTTTGTTCTTACATTTGGTCAAAAATTAAGCCTCATTTAACCTACTTTCTAATCATTTTTAGATTTTTCTCTTTTCCCAAAGGACCCACCCCTGTCTGATTCCAAGTCACCCTAGCCACTGACTTGGGTTACTGAAACTGTCTTCTAACTTGCTTACCTCCATCCTTTGTCCCAGATCTTTCTCAACAAAGAAGCCCAAGAACCTGTTTGGGATTCTGTGATGCTTTCAGTCCTCGTATATAACATTTCAGTGTCTTTTCTGACATTCTTAAGAGTTCATAGATGGATCAAAATACTCTTCCTAGTTAGTCTCTTTTTTGCCATTCACCTCACTCATCAAGCGCCATCCACCTTGAACTATATCACCAGCATCCACAACATAATTCCTTTTACCACCTTTCCCCTCTTGCAGAAAAGTTCTTAGCTATCTTTACTTCCTTGTTAGCTTTGGTTCACCTCTTAAGTTTCAGCTTACATATCACTTACACTAGAAATTCTTTTCTGACCTAACTCGATCCCTCGGACTGGCAAGCTCTTCCTGCCTTGTACCTCCATGGCATTACTTTCTCTAAAACAGCAGATCATACTTTATGCTATTACCTGTTTGATTTTTTAAAAAATTTTCCTACTCACCTATAAGGTCCATGTATGCAGGAAGTATTTTTACCTTGTTCATGCTGTATGAATAAAAGATAATGGATGGATAAATGGATATGGTCTCTGTCTTCATAAAACTAATAGTTCAACAGAAGAAACAGATACCAAGTGAAGAAACCAATACATTAAATAAACAATAAAACTTAACTGAAAAAATTTCTATCAATAATGAGTGCTTTGAAGCACAGAGTCCTGGAACCACTGACGTATTTAATCAGGGGAATGGTATGAAATGGTATCATCGAAAAATTTCTAAATCATTCTTTCTACAACATTAAGAAAAAAAAAGAAATAACGGTGGAAAAAAGATCACGAAGTAAAAGGTTGCATTACTGCAGTTGATAGCAATGGAGATAAGCATGTGCCTAACATTTCATCTTTAATTATTAAGAGAAAGGTGAGGTTAAAATAAGGTAAGGATATTGATTTTTAGCTTAAAGTAAAAAGAAATGTGTAACTTCTGGGAAATCTTGGAATACCTGACAATGTTCATTTAAGAGTTAGTTCCATTCTAAGTTTTCTTATTCCTAGAGTTCAAAGTTTTTGTCTTAAAACCAGAAACCAAGCTACAATTTATTTCTGCTTATTTCCCATTTTCTCTCACCTAGGACCACATTTTTGGTGCTTGTTATTATTCTGGTAAAGTCCCAAGGAAGGACTATCCCTCTCTAGTTGACCAAGTGGACTTCAAAGTCACAGTCGCCCAGTGACTGAGTATGATAATCCCCTGACAACATGTATTGAAATAGGCAAATAATTGTTTTCTGTGATACCCCTGTTAAAAATGTTTACTTAAGAACTGGAAGGGAAAGAGACCTGAGAAAGTCTGTGATCATTAAAGTAAATACTTGGAAATAAAAGAGGAATGAACAGCAGAAAGAAGACAGAAAAGTGGTAAGTAAATAATTATATTGGTACTGTCTGCTTGCCACCAAAAGGATGAATGACATTCAAGTAGTGAAATACAAGATGCCTGGGGAGGATGGGCACCTATAGCCTTCACATCAGGCATTGCAATATGAGGCTGCTATACCTGCATTTTTTAGTGCCTTCTATGGAATAGAATAAAACAAAGACTAGTTCTGTACACAGAAGAAGCTATACTACAGATCATCTTGTCTGCTATTACATGAACTGACACCCTTACCATTTTAGTTATGTGATATATGCATGTTGTTATTGTTGTGTGTTCAGTTGCTCAGTCATGTCTGACTCTTTTGTGACCCTGTGGACTATAGCCCACCACACTCCTCTGTCCATGGTATTTCCCAGGCAAGAATACTGGGGTGGGTTGCCATTTCTTCCTCCAGGAGATCTTTGCAACCCAGGGATTGAACGTATGTCTCCTGCACCTCCTGCATTGCAGGTGGATTATCATTGTTTTTTTTTTAATTGGAGGTTAATTTCTTTACAATATTGTGGTGGTTTTTGTCATACATTGACATGAATAAAGTATGGTGCACATGTGTTCCCATCCCTCTGGGTTGTCTCAGTGCACTGGCTTTGAGTGCTCTGTTTCATGCATCAAACTTGGACTAGTCATCTATTTCACATATGGTAATATACATGTTTCAATGCTATTCTTTCAAATCACCCCAGCCTTGCCTTCTCCCACAGAGTCCAAAAGTCTGTTCTTTACATCCGTGTCTCTTTTGCTGTCTTGCATATAGGGCCATCATTACCATCTTTCTAAATTCCATATACATGCATTAATACACTATTAATTGGTGTTTTTCTCTCTGACTTACTTCACTGCGTATGGTAGACTCCAGTTTCATCCACCTCATTAGAATCGACTCAAATGTGCTCTTTTTTTTTATAGCTGAGTAATTTTCCATGGTGTATATGTACCACAGCTATCTTATTCACTCATCTGCTGATGGACATCTAGGTTGCTTCCATGTCCTGGCTATTGTAAACAGTGCTGCAATGAACACTAGGGTATATGTGTCTCTTTAAATTCTGATTTTCTTAATGTGTATGACCAGCAGTGTGATTGCTGGGTTATATGGCAGTTCTATTTCCAGGTTTTTAAGGAATCCCCACATTGTTCTCCATAGTGGCTGTACTAGTTTGCATTCTGACCAGCAGTGTAAGAGGATTGATTCCCTTTTCTGCACACCCTCTCCAGCATTTATTGATTGTAGACTTTTTGATGGCAGCCATTCTGACCAGCGTGAGATGGTACCTCCTTGTGGTTTTTATTTGCATTTCTCTGATAATGAGTGATGTTGATCATCTTTTCATGTGTTTGTTAGCTATTGCATGACTTTTTTGGAGAAATGTATATTTAGTCCTTTGGCCCACTTTTTGTTTGGGTTGTTTATTTTTCTGGAATCGAGCTGCACAATTGTTGTATATTTTGGAGATTAATTCTTTGTTGTTTTGTTTGCTATTATGTTCTCCCATTCTGAAGGCTGACTTTTCACCTTGCTTATAGTTTCCATTGTTGTGCAAAAGATGTTAAGTTTAATTAGGTCCCATTTGTTTATTTTTGCTTTTATTTCCAGTATTCTGGAAGGTGGGTCATAGAGGATCCTGCTGAGATTTATGTCGGAGAGTGTTTTGCCTATGTTCTCCTCTAGGAGTTTTATAGTTTCTGGTCTTATATTTAGATCTTTAATCCATTTTGAGTTTATTTTTGTGTATGGTGTTAGAAAGTGTTCTAGTTTCATTCCTTTCCAAGTGGTTCGCCAGTTTTCCTAGCACCACTTGTTAAAGAGGTTGTCTTTTTTCCGTTGTATAATCCTGCCTCCTTTGTCGAAGATAAAGTGTCCGTAGGTACGTGGATTTATCTCTGGGCTTTCTATTTTGTTCCATTGATCTATATTTCTGTCTTTGTGCCAGTACCATACTGTCTTGATGACTGTGGCTCTGTAGTAGAGCCTGAAGTCAGGCAGGTTTATTCCTCCAGTTCCATTCTTCTTTCTCTGGTTGCTTTGGCTATTCGTGGTTTTTTGTATTTCCATACAAATTGTGAAATTATTTGCTCTAGTTCTGTGAAAAATACCATTGGTAGCTTGATAGGGATTGCATTGAATTTATAGATTTCTTTGGGTAGTATAGCAATTTTGACAACATTGATTCTTCCAATCCATGAATATGGTATATTTCTCCATCTATTTGTGTCCTCTTTGCTTTCTTTCTGCAGTATTTTATAGTTTTTTATATATAGGTCTTTTGTTTCTTTAGGTAGATATACTCCTAAGTATTTTATTCTTTTTCTTGCAATGGTGAATGGTATTGTTTCCTTAATTTCTCTGTTTTCTCATTGTTAGTGTATAGGAATGCAAGGGATTTCTGTGTGTTAATTTTATATCCTGCAATTTTACTATATTTGCTGATTAGTTCTAGTAATTTTCTGGTAGAGTCTTTAAGGTTTTCTATATAGAGAATCATGTCATCTGCAAACAGTGAGAGTTTTACCTCTTCTTTTCCTATCTGGATTCCTTTTATTTCTTTTTCTGCTCTGATTGCTGTGGCCAAAATGTCCAAAACTATGTTGAACAATAGTGGTGCGAGTGGGCACCCTTGTCTTATTCCTGACTTTAGCAGAAATGCTTTCAATTTTTCACCATTGAGGATAATGTTTGCTGTGGGTTTGTCATATATAGCTTTTATTATGTTGAGGTGTGTTCCTTCTATTCCTGCTTTCTGGAGAGTTTTAATCATAAATGGATGTTGAATTTTGTCAAAGGCTTTTTCTGCATCTATTGAGATAATCATATGGTTTTTATCTTTCAATTTGTTAATGTGGTGTATTACATTGATTGGTTTGCAGATATTAAAGAATCCTTGCATTTCTGGGATAAAGCCCACTTGGTAGTGATGTATGATCTTTTTAATATGTTGTTAGATTCTGTTTGCTAGAATTTTGCTAAGGATTTTTGCATCTATGTTCATCAGTGATATTGGCCTGTAGTTTTCTTTTTTTGTGGCATCTTTGTCTGGTTTTGGAATTAGGGTGATGGTGGCCTCATAGAATGAGTTTGGAAGTTTACCATCTTCTGCAATTTTCTGGAAGAGTTTGAGTAAGATGGGTGTTAGCTCTTCTCTAAATTTTTGGTAGAATTCAGCTGTGAAGCCATCTGGTCCTGGGCTTTTGTTTGCTGGAAGATTTCTGATTACAGTTTCGATTTCCTTGCTTGTGATGGGTCTGTTAAGATCTTCTATTTCTTTCTGGTTCAGTTTTGGAAAGTTATAGTTTTGTAAGAATTTGTCCATTTCTTCCAAGTTGTCCATTTCAATGGCATATAGCTGCTGGTAGTAGTCTCTTATGATCCTTTGTATTTCAATGTTGTCTGTTGTGATCTCTCCATTGTCATTTCTAATTTTGTTGATTTGGTTCTTCTCCCTTTGTTTCTTGATGAGTCTGGCTAACGGTTTGTCAATTTTGTTTATTTTTTCAAAAAACCAGCTTTTCGCTTTGTTGATTTTTGCTATGGTCTCTTTAGTTTCTTTTGTATTTATTTCTGCCCTAATTTTTAAGATTTCTTTCCTTCTACTAACCCTGGGATTCTTCATTTCTTCCTTCCCTAGTTGCTTTATATGTAGAGTTAGGATATTTATTTGACTATTTTCTTGTTTCTTGAGGTAAGCCTGTATTGTTATGAACCTTCCCCTTAGCACTGCTTTTACAGTGTCCCATAGGTTTTGGGTTGTTGTGTTTTCATTTTCATTCGTTTCTATGCATATTTTTATTTCTTTTCTATTTCTTCTATGATTTGTTGGTTATTCAGAAGCGTGTTATATAACCTCCATATGTTTGAATTTTTAATAGTTTTTTCCCTGTAATTGAGATCTAATCTTACTGCACTGTGGTCAGAAAAGATGACTGGAATGATTTCGATTTTTTAAATTTACCAGGGCTAGATTTATGGCCCAGGATGTGATCTATTCTGGAGAAGGTTCCATGTGCACTTGAGAAAAAGGTGAAATTGTTTTGAGGAGAAATGTCCTATAGATACAAATTAGGTCTAGCTGGTCCATTGTGTCATATAAGGTTTGTGTTTCCTTGTTAATTTTCTGTTTAGTTGATCTATCCATAGTTGTGAGTGGGGTATTGAAGTCTCCCACTATTATTGTGTTATTCTTTATTTCCCCTTTCATACTTGTTAGCATTTGCCTTACATATTGCAGTGCTCCTATGTTGGGTGCATATATATTTATAATTGTTTTATCTTCTTCTTGGATTGTTCCTTTGATCATTATGTAGTGTTCTTCTTTGTCTCTATCCACAACCTTTATTTTAAAGTCTATTTTATCTGATATGAGTATTGTGACTCCTGCTTTCTTTTGGTCTCCATTTTCATGAAATATTTTTTTTCAGCTCTTCACTTTCAGTCTGTATGTGTCCCTTGTTTTGAGGTGGGTCTCTTGTAGATAGCATATATAGGGGTCTTGCTTTTGTATCCATTCAGCCAGTCTTTGTCTTTTGGTTGGGGCATTCGACCCATTTATATTTAAGGTAGTTATTGATAGGTATGGTCCCATTGCCATTTACTTTGCTGTTTTGGGTTCGCGTTTATACAACCTTTCTATGCTTCCTGTCTAGAGAAGATCCTTTAGCATTTGTTGAAGAGCTGGTTTGGTGGTGCTGAATTCTCTCAGCTTTTGCTTGTCTGTAAAGCTTTTGAATTCTCCTTCATATCTGAATGAGATCCTGCTGGGTACAGTAATCTGGGTTGTAGGTTATTCTCTTTCATTACTTGAAGTATGTCCTGCAATTCCCTTCTGGCCTGGAGAGTTTCTATTGATAGATCAGCTGTTATTCTTATGGGAATCCCTTTGTGTGTTATTTGTTGTTTCTCCCTTGCTGCTTTTAATATTTGTTCTTTGTGTTTGATCTTTGTTAATTTGATTAATATGTGTCTTCGTGTGTTTTGCTTTGAGTTTATCCTGTTTGAGATTCTCTGGGTTTCTTGAACTTGAGTGACTATTTCCTTCCCCATTTTAGGGAAGTTTTCAGCTATTATCTCCTCGAGTATTTTCTCATGGCCTTTCTTTTTGTCTTCTTCTTCTAGGACTCCTATGATTCGAATGTTGGGGCATTTCACATTGTCCCAGAGGTCCCTGAGGTTGTCCTCATTTCTTTTGATTCTTTTTTCTTTTTTCCTCTATACTTCACCTATTTCCACCGTTTTATCTTCTACCTCAATTATCCTATCTTCTGCCTCCATTATTCTACTGTTGGTTCCCTCCAGAGTGTTTTTAGTCTCATTTATTGCATTATTCATTTTTAATTGACTCTCTTTTTTATTTCTTCTAGGTCCTTGTTAAACATTTCTTGCATCTTCTCTGTCTTTGTCTCCAGGCTATTTATCTTTAACTCCATTTTGTTTTCAAGATTTTGGATCATTTTTATTATCATTATTCTAAATTCTTTTTCAGGTAGATCCCCTATCTCCTCCTCTTTTGTTTGACTTGGTGGGCATTTTTCATGTTCCTTTACCTGCTGGGTATTTCTCTGCCTTTTCATCTTATTTAGATTGCTGTGTTTGAGGTGGCCTTATTGTATTCTGGTAGTCTGTGGTTCCTTTTTATTGTGGCAGTTTCTCCCTGTGGGTGGGGTTGGACAATTGGCTTGTCAAGGTTTCCTGGTTAGGGAAGCTTGTGTCGGTGTTCTGGTGGGTGGAGCTGGATTTCTTCTCTCTGGAATGCAATGGAGTGTCCAGTAATGAGTTTTGAGATGGGTCTATGTGTTAGGTGTGACTTTGGGCAGCCTGTATATTGATGTTCAGGGCTATGTTCCTGTGATGCTGGAGAATTTGCATGGTATGTCTTGCTCTGGAACTTATTGGCTCTTGGGTGGTGGTTGGTTTCAGTATAGGTATGGAGGCTTTTGGATGATCTCTTATTAATTAACATTCCCTGTAGTCAGGAGTTTTCTGGTGTTCTCAGGTTTTGGGCTTATTCTTTTTTTATTTTATTCTTCCAGTAGCCTCAAGACTTCTCCATCCATACAGCACTGATAATAAAACTTCTAGCTTAGTGGTGAAAAGATTCTCCTCAGTGAGGGACACACAGAGAGGTTCACAGAGTTACATGAAGAAGAGGAGAGGGAGGAGGGAGATAGAAGTGAGCAGGAGGAGAAAAGGGGGACTCGAGAGGAGAGAGACAGATCTACACAGTACTCTGTTCCCTAAGTGTTCTCCGCAGCCCAAACATCCAGAGAAATTCACAGAATTGTATTGAGTAGAGAAGGGGAAGGGAGGAAATAGAGGTGATCTGGGGGAGAAAAAGGAGAGTCAAAAAGGGGGAGAGAGTAATCAAACCAGTAATCACACTCCTGAGTAAAAATGGGTACTGAAGATTGGATTCTTAAATGTCCAAAATTGATATCAAATACTGAAAAGCAAATATTAAAAATCTAGAGTAGAGGTTAGACTCTTAAAAATACAATATCAAAAAGAAAACAAAAACACAATAAATTTGAG
The DNA here is from genome assembly GCF_963930625.1 of Muntiacus reevesi. Taxonomy (NCBI): domain Eukaryota; kingdom Metazoa; phylum Chordata; class Mammalia; order Artiodactyla; family Cervidae; genus Muntiacus; species Muntiacus reevesi. The sequence continues at coordinate 6,281,521 of NC_089265.1, read as the reverse complement.
AAATATATATGATTCACTTTAAAAATAGGGTCCTTTTTTTTTTTTGCAAGGTTATAGTGGGTAATAAAAATGAAAATAGAGTAGTAATAGAGGACTTTAAATAAAGAAAGAAACTTTAATTAAAAAAATAGTAATAATAGTAAAAATATATCTAGGAATTTCTCTGGAGCTGTTGCGGGCAATGTGGGTTCAGTTCAGTTTCAGATAGTTCCTTTTTCCAGCTTGTACTTCTCAATATCTATAGGCCCCTTCGACTGTAATCAGTGTTAACTACAGGGATTTTAATCTGTTGCACCTGTCACTTCTAAAGCCGTTCCCTTTGTTTATTTGGCTTCTGTTTGTAGGTCTCTACACTGTCTAATTTCTGTCCTGACACAGTGGGCGGAGATGGTCTCTTGTTTAGATTCGCTTTTTCAGTCATGCTGTGGTGAGGGAGACAAATATCACTGGACAAATATCACTGCAGACAAATATCACTGGCCTGTATGGGGAGCACTCAGAGTGTTCTGGCCACACATGGGTTTGCCCCCGCTCGCGGCATGTGTGCTTTCCTCGTCTACACTGTTCAGGCTTCAGGTTGCTCTCCAGGGAGCAGGCCCTGAGGTGTGCACTTCCCAGGCCTAAGCCACTCAGGTTCAGGTTCTCGGGTACTCCACAAAGGCCAGACTTGGTTGGGCCTGCATTTTGTGCCTTCCCCATCTGAGCAGCTCAGGGAACCAGGAGCTTGACGAGCGCACTCTTCAGGTGCAGCCCAACTTCTCCCCTCCCTGGTCCCCGCCTCAGTTTCCCGGCGTGCCCAGTCAGGTGTGCCTTTTGTCTCCTCTGGGGAGCTGATCTCTGGCTGAGACCCTCCTGGCGGATGTCAGCCATCCAGAATCTCAGGAAGTCTTTGGTTAGAAACTGGAAGCCTGTTTGCCCTTTGGTAGGGGCTGCCGTCTCTGGAGCCTAGTTTGCCCCCCTCCCCTCCCCCCTGCCTCCTGCCTCCGGTGGGGGATGGGCCAGTCCGCAGCCCGCTAGCTCTTCTCTGTCCTTTGTTCTGTAAACGGCCGACTGTGCCTTAGGTTAGGGCTTTTCACGGGTTAATTCTCTCTCTCTCTTGCTATCCCACAGTTTAAGTTGCTGTCTCACATTAGCTCCCTCTGATTGCCCTCAGGGCATTCAGGCCCGGTCCTTACCCTAAGCAATGCCGCCCGCTCCTCTCCGTTCAGCCCCCACTTGCTGGTGGCGGATGTGGGCGTCTGGGGTATTTTTCTGCTGGGAATTGCTTTTAAGCATGTAATCTGTGGGTTTTATTTGTTTTTCCTCCTGGTTAGGTTGCTCTCTGAGATTCAAAAACTTCCCCCAGACCCCCCGGTGAGAGGGTTTCCTGGTGTTTGGAGACTTCCTCTGTTAAGACTCCCTTCCCGGGATGGGTGTCCATCCCTAACTCTTTTGTCTCTCTTTTTATCTTTTATATTTTGTCCTACCTCCTTTCGAAGACAATGGACTGCTTTTCTGGATGCCTGATGTCCTCGGCTAGTGATCAGAAGTTGTTTTGTGGAGTTTGCTCAGCGTTCAAATGTTCTTTCAATGAATTTGTGGGGGAGAAAGTGGTCTCCCCGTCCTATTCCTCCACCATCTTAGCTCCTCCCAGACTCTTGTATTTTTAAAATAACACACAAAAATGACAGATTGGGTACTGCTATGACACAGAGGGAACAACTCTAGGGCAAAGTGTGTGTCATCCTTAAATCTGACCACAATATATAGAACTGGCCTCATAGTTCTACAACACAAAGAGTCCTAGGTGAGGCAGAATCACGATGGAGAGAAAGCCTTCCTTGAGAACTTCACTGCTCCCATGGAGAGACTCTGCTTCCCTGAATCCCTCCTGTTAGAACAGTTACCCCCAGATCTCTTCATGGCTCACTCATACTTCTCCAGCAATCTTTACTCAAATCACACCTTTTCAACCATGCCTACATTAACATCCTGTGAACACTTAAAACCCATTTAATCCACCTTTGCATCCCAACCTCCTTTCTTATGTTCTCCTCTCTTTTCACACTCCTGAGTACTTTATTCATCCACTGAGGTCAAGAGTTCTGAGGACCTCTCTTTGCTAGGTTGTGAGCTACACAAGGGCAGGATCGGTTGTCTACATAAATTGTTTTCTTCTTCTCCTTTAAACACGATGGTTTCCCACTCTAATTGTGACATTCTGACATGGCATTTTCCATCCCTTCATGTTCCTGGTCTTCTTGTACTCCTGGAACAACAGCCAGCACCTTAATGCCTCCACTTTATCTAGCTCATCAGGGCTTTTATGATGTTACTATTACCCGCTCAACCTGAAACACCAATCAGCAAACTTAAACTGCTATAATAAGGGTTCCAGGCAACTTTTGCCATTGAATTTCCAGATTTACCCACCCACAGACCTGAGAAACCTAGTTTCTGCAATCATATTGATCACTTCCAAACATTAAAGTGAAATGCTGCATGTTAAGAACCTATAAGAATTTTGACATCCAGGGCTTATTTCTGAGCTGTTAACTACACCCTCATAGCAACTTATGAACATAAACCACCTTCTTTCAAGCAGAACTCAATCAGAAATCTCTTTCATTCTGTGTGAACTCTCTCAGAAACATTCCTCTTCTGTCACAAAGTTCTGCAGAAACCTCTTATTTTATATTAGATTTTCTTCAGAAACTTTCTACCATCTCTGACACTTTCCCTGAGAAACTTCTTATGTCAAACTTTCCATGAGAACCTCCATCTTTCTGTCAGAGTTTATCTCAGAATGTCATTCTTTATGTCAGATTCAGCTAACACTTCATATTTTTGTCAGAGTTCACCTGAGAATCTGTGTGTTCTTCTCAGAATCTTCTTTCTATAAGATTTCACCTCTTATTTTCAGTGAGATTTTACATCAGAAGCTTCTACTTTCTGTCAGATTTTAATTCAGAAGCTACTAGATTCTGTAATATTTTACATCAAAATCGCCTTGCTTCTGTGAAATTTTACCGCAGAAGCTCCAAGTTTCTGTCAGATTTTTACAGTAGAAATTGCAAGTTTCTTTCAGATTTTACTTCAGAAACTCTTAGTTTGTTTCAGATTTTACCATAGAACCTCCTAGCTTCCCTATGATTTCTGCTTAGAACCTCCAAGTTTTCATCAGATTTTACCTAAGAACCTCTGAGTTTCTGTCAGATTTAATCTCAGACCACAGACTTACCTCGGAATCTCTAAGTTTCTGTCGGATTTTACCTCAGAACTTCCTGCTTTCTGTCAGATTTTATCTCAGATGTTACCTCAGAACCTCCTGGTTTCTGTCAGTGTTACTTCAGAACCTCCCGGTTTCTGTCAGATGTTACCTCAGAACCTCCTGCTTTCTGTCAGATTTTATCTCAGATGTTACCTCAGAACCTCCTGATTTCTGTTAGTGTTACTTCAGAACCTCCCGGTTTCTATCAGATGTTACCTTAGAACCTCCTGCTTTCTGTCAGATTTTACTTCAAACTTTCTGGTTTCTGTCATATTTTAGCTCAGAACCTCCTGGTTTCTGCAGATTTTACTTAAGAACATCTTGGTTTCTGTCAGGTTTTACCTTAGATCCCTCTAGTTTCTTTCAGCTTTTACCTCAGAATGTCCTAGGTTCTGTCATATTTTACCTCAGAACACTCTACTTTCTGTCAGATTTTACCCCAGAACCCTCTAGTTTCTGTAAAACTTTACCTCAGAACCTCCTGGTTTCAGTCAGATTTTACCGCAGGATCTCCCAGTTCCTATCATATTTTACATCAGAACCTTCCTGTCCATTTTTTACCTCAGGACCACCCAGTTCCTGTCTGATTTTACCTCAAAATCTCATGGTTTCTGTCCTATTTTTACCTCAGTATCTCAAATTATATCTCAGAACTTCCTTCTTTGTCTGATTTTATCTTACAACTTTCTTCTTTTCATATTTTTCCTCAGAACCTCCTTCATTCTCTCAAAATTCCCTGTCTTCCCTTCTTCTCTCAGCATGCCTTGTCACTCTCCTTCTGTGTCTCAGAATTCACTCTCCTCCTTTCTTTCAAAATTTCTTCTCACTCTCCTCCTTTCTCTAAGAATTCCTCTCAATCTCATTTTCTCAGAATTTTCTCATACCCTCATCACTCAGAATTCCTCTCACCCAAGTTCCCTCAGAAATCTTTGTCATGTTCCTTGTCTCAGAATTCCCCCATACTACCCTTACTCAGAGTTCCCTCACATTCTCCTTTCTCTCAGAATTTCCTCAGACTCTCATTCTTTCTCTCAAATTCCCTCAGAGTCTCCTTCTTTCATAATGTCCTCTCAAACTCATTTCCTCATTAATTCCTCTCAATCTCATTTTCTCAGAAATTTTTTATACCCTCTTGCAAGCCAATTTCAACTCACCCGCCTTCTCTCAGAAATCCTCTTAACCTCTTCTGAGTATTCCATCAGAAATCTTCTTTTTCCCAGAATTCATTCTCACTCCTCTTCTCTCTCTCTAAATTCCCTCTCACTCTCCCTCTGTCCTCAGCCACTCAGTCTTTGTCTTGTGTCTATATTGACTCAGAAGATAAGTCCTTTCATCTACCCTTTGGTCACCTCACTTCATCTCTGTGTATGTAACCTCCACCTCCCATTTCTCTGTGTTTTCAGTCTCCTACTTCCTCTTATACTCATTTTTTTCAGAGGAAGAGGTGCCCTTCTTCTTGTCAAAAGCATACTCTTTATCCACAGTAGAGTTATTTGCCTCTTCTGGAACTTCATTCCTTCAGATATATCCTCTTCCCAAACATTCAATCTTGCATCCTTCTTCTCTGCATACAAACATGCTTACAAGGCCCTAATCTCACAAACCTCACCTCTCATTCCAACAATTTTTGAACTATCTGCTCTCACTGTTTCTCCCCTTGAATATCTGTTTTCTTGTAAATAATCTACTCCTCAATCCTTTTCCCATTGTACTTCCTTTAAGTCTTTATAAAATTTATTGTTAAATCTCATGGTCATTTCTCAGTCCCCACTTTGATGTCTATGGCATTTTCCATTTTTAAAAATTTTTAACAAAATTACATTTCTAAATTAAATTTGTTGTAGTGTAGTATAGTTGCTTGACAATGTTGTGTTAGTTTCTGTTGTACAGCAAGTTGAATCAGCTATATGTATATATATATCCCCTCTTTTGGGGGGTTTCCTACCCATCTAGGTCACCACAGAGCACTGAGTAGAGTTCTCCGTGTTATACAGTATGTTCCAACTAGTTATAAATTTTATACACACAATATAAAAAAAGTTTATATATATCAATATGAATCTCCCAATTCATCCCACTCCCCACTTTCCCCCTTTGGTGTCCACACATTTGTTCTTTACAAACATATGTGTCTCTATTTCTGGTTTTGGCCTTTGCCATTTTAGTCAGACCTGCTTCCTCTCCTCTTTAGCTTCCACCCCAAGGCCTTTCCTATTCCACTTCTTCTTCACTACCCATTTATTTTCTGTGGGTTTCCTTCATTGTTTCTCCTCTTCCTCTCCCACCATATGTCAAGATGTACCATGAAGCTTAATTATTGGCCTCTAGCTTTCTGCAAGCTTTCCTGCTCTGTTGGGATTTCTCCTTGGGATTTTTTTGTTCTGGTCAGTGGTACCATTATTCTCCCAGGAATTGGCTCTTCTAGGTGATTCAAGAGTCTTTCAGATTAACTGGCCTTTGGTTTTCAGAAGTCGATTCAGGATAAATAACAGGCACAAGAATATTCTAATCATAGAGAGGAAGCATTGATCTTAGGGATCTTGAATATTCTTAAGCTAACAAATCTATCCCTTTAGCCATGATGTTCTCCTGAGCGCACATGAGAGAAACAGAGTATCAGAGCTGGGAGGGATATTGGGGATTACCTTGTCCTACATTCCCATCGGAGAGGTAGGAAATTAAAGCCCACTGACACCAAGGGATAAGAACTTGGGATTCCTAGTACCCCCAGTGTAGCTAAGTCACAAGTAATAGCCCTCGAGGGACTTCCCTGATGGTCCAGTGGCTAACACTATGCTCTCCCAATTCAGGGGCCTGGGTTCAATCCCTAGTCAGAGAGCTAGATTCCTCATGCCACAACTAAAAAGATCCCACATACCACAATGAAGACTAAAGATCCCGCATGCCACAACTGAGACCTGGTGCAGCCAAATAAATTAAAAAAAAAAAAATTTTTTTACAGTAATACCTTGGCGAAAGGACTTGATTTTCTTATTCTGTTTCTATAAATTACATTGTGACATTTGTAAAATCATTAAATTTCTCTAAATCTTACTTTCCACTATCCCTCAGATAAGAAAATTTTAATACAGTAGCCTCTAATGTCCCTTCAAACTTTAATTTTTCATTGATTTATGTGTCTTTGATAGCTGCTGCAGTATGTCACCTCGGGATAACTGCCAAGTGTGTAAAGACAAATGATTCATTTTCCTTTTCAGGGAAATGTCAGTATCTCCTTAGGCTTTTCTTGTCCTGGTCAATGGCATCATCATTCTCCCAGGAACTGACTCTTCCAGACCAAATTTCACTTTTCTTCAGGTTCACCGGCCCATTATTTCCATATGTCCCCCAAGAACAAGCATCTAGCATCAGCATGTTCTTGTTACTACAGAGGAGGCTCTCCGTGTATCCACGAAAGAGGATCGTTGAGCACTATTTCCTTCATAATGAGGCCAGTCCATAGTGCATCACCCGTTTCTAGTCCCCAGGTGTCTCAAGACGTACTCCAGGTGCACTTTGTCCTATATCTGTTGCTGCACATCTGTAACCTCCCATTTGTGCTTTCTTGTTGCTCCCCAATTAGGGGACGTTGAGGGCCATGTGAAGTTCACCCACGCACACTGGTTCATCCTTCCAGACCCTGAGGCAGGCAGGAGGTGCTTTCTAACCCTGAGCCCCTGAAACCCATCTCAGAGTCCTAGGATTAGGCTTCCCCGAAGGCTGCAGAGGTCAGGGGAATCAATGCCTTGTGGGGAATGAACTTGGACCAGTAAAAAAGGGAGAGAGCATGTGATTGGCAGAAAAATTGACTTGCTTCCTCCATCCCTCCATCAGACCCCTGAAGTCAAAGTGATGCCACATAGCCTTCCCAGAAACATCCCGTGTGTCTGAGCAACCATTTGTGCTTCCTTAAAGCTGTGGTCACCTGGATTTTCTTCCTCCTTTCTTCCTTCCTATATTTCATTTTCTGAGAATTCATGCCCCCAAAAAAGAGTCACCACAGAAGTTCTACCTCAGAATTATACTTTCTAGGAAAACCAGACTGAGACAGGTACTGGATAAGCCTCCATTCCTATCTCAGCCCTGAGCCAGTCAGTCAATTATTCACACATAAAATTAGCCATCACACTTGTATTTCCCCTCTGGTCTCTGATCCCCCAAATTCTGTCCACACTATAGCTAATTTAATTTTTTTTCTTTTTTTTTTCATTTATTTTTATTAGTTGGAGGCTAATTAATTTACAATATTGTAGTGGTTTTTGTCATACATTGACATGAATCAGCCATGGATTTACATGTATTCCCCATCCCGATCCCCCCTCCCACCTCCCTCTCCACCTGATTCCTCTGGGTCTTCCCAGTGCACCAGGCCCGAGCACTTGTCTCATGCATCCAGCCTGGGCTGGTAATCTGTATAATCCTAGATAATATACATGTTTCAATCCTGTTCTCTCGAAACATCCCACCCTCACCTTCTCCCATAGAGTCCAAAATTCTGTTCTGTACTTCTGTGTCTCTTTTTCTGTTTCACATATAGGGTTATTATTACCATCTTTCTAAATTCCATATATTTGCGTTAGTATACTGTATTGGTCTTTATCTTTCTGGCTTACTTCATTCTGTATAATCAGCTCCAGCTTCATCCATCTCATTAGAACTGATTGAAATCAATTCTTTTTAATGGCTGAGTAATATTCCATGGTGTATATGTACCACAGCTTCCTTATCCATTCGTCTGCTGATGGGCATCTAGGCTGCTTCCATGTCCTGGATATTATAAACAGTGCTGCGATGAACATTGGGGTGCACGTGTCTCTTTCAGATCTGGTTTCCTCAGTGTGTATGCCCAGAAGTGGGATTGCTGGGTCATATGGCAGTTCTATTTCCAGGTTTTTAAGAAATCTCCACACTGTTCTCCATAGCGGCTGTACTAGTTTGCATTCCCACCAACAGTGTAAGAGGGTTCCCTTTTCTCCACACCCTCTCCAGCATTTATTTCTTGTAGACTTTTGGATAGCAGCCATCCTGACTGGCGTGTAACGGTACCTCATTGTGGTTTTGATTTGCATTTCTCTGATAATGAGTGATGTTGAGCATCTTTTCATGTGTTTGTTAGCCATCTGTATGTCTTCTTTGGAGAAATATCTGTTTAGTTCTTTGGCCCATTTTTTGATTGGGTCATTTATTTTTCTGGAATTGAGCTGCACGAGTTGTCGTATATTTTGGAGATTAACCCTTTGTCCATTGCTTCATTTGCTATTATTTTCTCCCAATCTGAGGGCTGTCCTTTTCACCTTGCTTATAGTTTCCTTTGTTGTGCAAAAGCTTTTAAGTTTCATTAGGTCCCATTTGTTTATTTTTGCTTTCATTCTCAATATTCTGGGAGGTGGGTCATAGAGGACCCTGCTGAGATTTATGTCGGAGAGTGTTTTGCCTATGTTCTCCTCTAGGAGTTTTATAGTTTCTGGTCTTACATTTAGATCTTTAATCCATTTTGAGTTTATTTTTGTGTATGGTGTTAGAAAGTGTTCTAGTTTCATTCTTTTACAAGTGGTTGACCAGTTTTCCCAGTACCACTTGTTAAAGGGGTTGTCTTTTCTCTGCTGTATATCCTTGCCTCCTTTGTCAAAGATAAGGTGTCCATAGGTTCGTGGATTTATCTCTGGGCTTTCTATTCTGTCCCATTGATCTATATTTCTGTCTTTGTGCCAGTACCATACTGTCTTGATGACTGTGGATTTGTAGTAGAGTCTGAAGTCAGGCAGGTTGATTCCTCCAGTTCCATTCTTCTTTCTCAAGATTAGTTTGGCTATTCGAGGTCTTTTGTATTTCCATACAAATTGTGAAATTATTTGTTCTAGTTCTGTGAAGAATACCATTGGTAGCTTGATAGAGATTGCATTGAATCTATAGATTGCTTTGGGTAGTATAGCCATTTTGACAATATTGATTCTTCCAATCCATGAACACGGTATATTTCTCCATCTGTTTGTGTCCTCTTTGATTTCTTTCATCAGTGTTTTATAGGTTTCTATGTATAAGTCTTTTGTTTCTTTAGGTAGATATACTCCTAAGTATTTTATTCTTTTTCTTGCAATGGTGAATGGTATTGTTTCCTTAATTTCTCTGTTTTCTCATTGTTAGTGTATAGGAATGCAAGGGATTTCTGTGTGTTAATTTTATATCCTGCAACTTTACTATATTCATTGATTAGCTCTAGTAATTTTCTGGTAGAGTCTTTAGGATTTTCTATGTAGAGGATCATGTCATCTGCAAACAACTAGAGTTTCACTTCTTCTTTTCCTATCTGGATTCCTTTTATTTCTTTTTCTGCTCTGATTGTTGTGGCCAAAACTTCCAAAACTATGCTGAATAGTAGTGGTAAGAGTCAGCACCCTTGTCTTGTTCCTGATTTCAGGGGAAATGCTTTCAGTTTTTCACCATTGAGGGTAATGCTTGCTGTGGGTTTGTCATATATAGCTTTTATTATGTTGAGGTATGTTCCTTCTCTTCCTGCTTTCTGGAGAGTTTTAATCATAAATGGATGTTGAATTTTGTCAAAGGCTTTTTCTGCATCTATTGAGATAATCATATGGTTTTTATCTTTCAATTTGTTAATGTGGTGTATTACATTGATTGATTTGCAGATATTAAAGAATCCTTGCATTTCTGGGATAAAACCCACTTGGTAGTGATGTATGATCTTTTTAATATGTTGTTAGATTCTGTTTGCTAGAATTTTGCTAAGGATTTTTGCATCTATGTTCATCAGTGATACTGGCCTGTAGTTTTCTTTTTCTGTGGCATCTTTGTCTGGTTTTGGAATTAGGGTGATGGTGGCCTCATAGAATGAGTTTGGAAGTTTACCATCTTCTGCAATTTTCTGGAAGAGTTTGAGAAAGATAGGTGTCAGCTCTTCTCTGAATTTTTGGTAGAATTCAGCTGTAAAGCCATCTGGTCTTGGGCTTTTGTTTGCTGGAAGATTTCTGATTACAGTTTCGATTTCCTTGCTTGTGATGGGTCTGTTAAGATCTTCTATTTCTTTCTGGTTCAGTTTTGGAAAGTTATAGTTTTGTAAGAATTTGTCCGTTTCTTCCAAGTTGTCCATTTTATTGGCATAGAGCTGCTGGTAGTAATCTCTTATGATCCTTTGTATTTCAGTGTTGTCTGTTGTGATCTCTCCATTTTCATTTCTAATTTTGTTAATTTGGTTCTTCTCCCTTTGTTTCTTAATGAGTCTTGCTAACGGTTTGTCAATTTTGTTTATTTTTTCAAAAAACCAGCTTTTCGCTTTGTTGATTTTTGCTATGGTCTCTTTAGTTCCTTTTGCATTTATTTTTGCCCTAATTTTTAAGATTTCTTTCCTTCTACTAACCCTGGGGTTCTTCATTTCTTCCTTCTCTAGTTGCTTTAGGTGTAGAGTTAGGTTATTTATTAGACTTTTTTCTTGTTTCTTGAGGTAAGCCTGTAATGCTATGAACTTTCCCCTTAGCACTACTTTTACAGTGTCCCATAGGTTTTGGGTTGTTTTGTTTTCATTTTCATTCATTTCTATGCATATTTTGATTTATTTTTTTAATTTCTTCTATGATTTGTTCATTATTCAGAAGCGTGTTATTTAGCCTCCATATGTTTGAATTTTTAATAATTTTTTTCCCTGTAATTGAGACCTAATCTTACTGCACTGTGGTCAGAAAAGATGACTGGAATGATTTCAATTATTTTGAATTTACCAAGGCTAGATTTATGGCCCAGGATGTGATCTATTCTGGAGAAGGTTCCGTGTGCACTTGAGAAAAAGGTGAAGTTGATTGTCTTGGGGTGAAATGTCCTATAGATATCAATTAGGTCTAGCTGATCCATTGTGTCATTTAAAGTTTGTGTTTCCTTGTTAATTTTCTGGTTAGTTGATCTATCCATAGGTGTGAGTGGGGTATTAAAGTCTCCCACTATTATTGTTTTACTATTAATTTCCTCTTTCATACTCATTAGCATTTGCCTTACATATTGCGGTCCTCCTATGTTGGGTGCATATATATTTATAATTGTTTTATCTTCTTCTTGGATTGTTCCTTTGATCATTATGTAGTGTCCTTCTTTGTTTCTATCCACAGCCTTTACGTTGAAGTCTATTTTGTCTGATATGAGTATTGCGACTCCTGCTTTCTTTTGGTCTCCGTTTGTGTGAAATATTTTTTTCCAGCCCTTCACTTTTAGTATGTATGTGTCCCTTGTTTTGAGGTGGGTCTCTCAAAACATAGCATATATAGGGGTCTTGCTTTTGCATCCATTCAGCCAGTCTTTGCCTTTTGGTTGGGGCATTCAACCCATTTACATTTAAGGTAGTTATTGATAGGTATGGTCCCATTGCCATTTACTTTGCTGTTTTGGGTTCGTGTTTATACAACCTTTCTATGCTTCCTGTCTAGAGAAGATCCTTTAGCATTTGTTGAAGAGCTGGTTTGGTGGTGCTGAATTCTCTCAGCGTTTGCTTGTCTGTAAGCTTTTGAATTCTCCTTCATATCTGAATGAGATCCTGCTGGGTACAGTAATCTGGGTTGTAGGTTATTCTCTTTCATTACTTGAAGTATGTCCTGCAATTCCCTTCTGGCCTGGAGGGTTTCTATTGATAGATCAGCTGTTATTCTTATGGGAATCCCTTTGTGTGTTATTTGTTGTTTCTCCCTTGCTGCTTTTAATATTTGTTCTTTGTGTTTGATCTTTGTTAATTTGATTAATATGTGTCTTTGGGTGTTTTGCCTTGGGTTTATCTTGTTTGGGACTCTCTGGGTTTCTTGGACTTGAGTGACTATTTCCCTCCCCATTTTAGGGAAGTTTTCAGCTATTATCTCCTCGAGTATTTTCTCATGGCTTTTCTTTTAGTCTTCTTCTGGGACTCCTAAGATTTGAATGTTGGGGCGTTTCATGTTGTCCCAGAGGTCCCTGAGGCTGTCCTCGTTTCTTTTGATTCTTTTTTCTTTTTTCCTCTCTGCTTCACTTATTTCCACCATTTTATCTTCTACCTCACTTATCCGATCTTCTGCCTCCATTATTCTACTGTTGGTTCCCTCCAGAGTGTTTTTAGTCTCATTTATTGCATTATTCATTTTTAATTGACTCTCTTTTTTATTTCTTCTAGGTCCTTGTTAAACATTTCTTGCATCTTCTCTGTCTTTGTCTCCAGGCTATTTATCTGTAACTCCATTTTGTTTTCAAGATTTTGGATCATTTTTATTATCATTATTCTAAATTCTTTTTCAGGTAGATCCCCTATCTCCTCCTCTTTTGTTTGACTTGGTGGGCATTTTTCATGTTCCTTTACCTGCTGGGTATTTCTCTGCCTTTTCATCTTGTTTAGATTGCTGTGTCTGGAGTGGACTTTCTGTATTCTGGTGGTCTGTGGTTCCTTTTTAATGTGGAGGTTTCACCCAGTGGGTGGGGTTGGATGATTGGCTTGTCAAGGTTTCCTGGTTAGGGAAGCTTGCGTCAGTGTTCTGATGCATGGAACTGGATTTCTTCTCTCTGGAGTGCAATGGAGTGTCCAGTAATAAGTTTTGAGATGGGTCTATGTGTTAGGTGGGACTTTGGGCAGCCTGTATGTTGATGCTCAGTGCTATGTTCCTGCATTGCTGGAAAATTTGCATGGTATGTCTTGCTCTGGAACTTATTGGCTCTTGGGTGGTGGTTGGTTTCAGTGTAGATATGGAGGCTTTTGGATGGTCTCTTATTACTTAATGTTCCGTGTAGTCAGGAGTTTTCTGGTGTTCTCGGGTTTTGGGCTTAAGTCTCCTGCCTCTGGATTTCAGTTTTATTCTTCCAGTAGTCTCAAGACTTCTTCAACTATACAGCACTGATAATAAAAACTGCTAGGTTAATGGTGAAAAGATTCTCCACCGTGAGGGACATGTAGAGAGGCTCACAGAGTTACATGAAGAAGAGGAGAGGGAGGAGGGAGATAGAGGTGAGTAGGAGGAGAAAAGGGGGGACTCAAGAGGAGAGAGACAGATCTATGCAGTTGTCTGTTCCCAGAGTGTTCTCCGTAGCCCAGACACCCACAGAGATTCACAGAATTGCAATGGGAAGAAAAGAGGAAGGGAGGAAATAGAGGTGTTCTGAGGTAGAAAACGGTGAGTCAAAAGTTGGAGAGAGTAATTAACACACTCCAGAGTAAAAATAGATATTGAATATTAAATGTCCAAAATTGATATCAAATACTGAAAAACAAGGATTAAAAAGCTAGAGTAGAGGTTAGACTCTTCAAAATACAATATTAAAAACAAAACCAAAAAATTTTAGAAATAAATATGAAGTTTGGTTTAAAAATATGGCTTCTCTTTTTCTATTTTTTTGTAAGGTTATAGTGAAATGAAAATGAAAATTAAGGAGTAATAGAGGAGTAATAGAGTACTTTAAGAGAAAACAAGAGAAAAAATAAAACAAGAAAAAAAATTTTTTCCTAATTAAAAAAAAATAGTAAAAATATATGAAAATGGAAATAAAAGTTAAGGAGTTATGGGGGAGTAATAGGGAATTTTAAAAGAAAATAAAAGGGAAAAAATAAAAAAGAAAAGAGGGAAAAAATTTTTTTAATTAAAAAAAAAGTAAAAATATATCTAGGAATTTCTCTGGAGCTGTTGCAGTCAGTGTGGGTTCCGTTCAGTTTCAGATAGGTCCTCATTCCAGCTTACACTTCTCGATATCTACAGGACCCTTCAGGTGTAGTCGGTGTTACCTACAGGGATTTTAATCTGTTGCACCGGTCCCTTCTGAAGCGGTTCCCTTTGTTTATTTGGCTTCTGTTTGCCGGTCTCTTCAGTGTCTAATTTCTGCCCTGACACAGGCAGGCGGTGGTGGTCTCTTGTTTAGGTTCGCTGGTTCAGTCGCGCTGCAGGGAAGGAGGGGCGCTGCAGACAGATATCGCTGTGTGTGGGGAGCACTCGCAGTGTTCCGGCCACACTGGGTTTGCCCCGCTCACGGGTATGTGCTCTCCCCATCTACACTGCTCAGGCTCCCGGCTGCTCTGTATGGAGCGGGCCCTGCTTTGCTTGCGGTTCCAGTTTTCGGGTCCTCCACAAAAGCACAAACTCGGTTGGGCCTGCGTTTTGTGCCTTCCTGGGCCTGAGCGGCTCAGGCAGCCAGGAGCTTGACGGGTGCACTCTCCCTGGGTGCGGCGCACCTTCTCCCCTCCGCGGTCCCAGCCTCAGTTTCCGCGCGCGCCAGTCCGGTGCGTGAGCCTTGTGTCTATTCTTGGGAGCTGACCTCTAACCGCGACCCTCCCGGTGGATGTCGACCAACCAGAATCTCAAGAAGTCTTTGGTTAGAATCTGGAGGCCTGTTTGCAGTTTGGTAGGGTGTGCCATCTCTGGGGCCAAGTTTGCCCCTTTCCTCTCTCCCCGGCCTCCTGCCTCCAGCAGAGATGGGCCGGTCTGCAGCTGGCTAGCTCTTCTCTGGAATTGCTCAGTCCCTTTGTTCTGCGAACGGCAGGCAGTGTGCTCGGGCAGGTTAATTTTCTCTCTCTCTCTTGCGATCCCACAGTTTAAGTTGCTATCTCAGGTTAGCTCCCTCCGATTGCCCTCAGGGCATTCGGGCCTGGTCCTTACTCTAAGCAATGCCGCCCGCTCCTCTCCCACTTGCTGGTGGCGGATGCGGGCGTCTGTGGTCCTTTTCTGCTGGGAGTTGCTTTTAGGCATGTAATCTGTGGGTTTTATTTATTTTTCCTCCCATTTAGGTTGCCCTCCGAGATTCGAAAACTTCCCCCAGACCTGCCCGTGAGAGGGTTTCCTGGTGTTTGGAAACTTCCTCTATTAAGACTCCCTTCCTGGGACGGGCTTCCATCCCTAGCTCTTTGTCTCTCTTTTTATCTTTTATATTTTTTCCTACCTCCTATCGAAGACAATGGGCTGCTTTTCTGGGCGCCTGATGTCTTCTGCTAGCAGTCAGAAGTTGTTTTGTGAAGTTTGCTCAGTGTTCAAACGTTCTTTGATGAATTTGTAGGGGAGAAAGTGGTCTCCCCATCCTATTCCTCTGCCACCTTGGCTCCTCCCCCTAATTTAATCTTCTTAAAGACGCTATCTCCATCTTTCCGATACTTTAGCAACTCCTCTTTATTTTTAGTATAATGCTGAAACACCTTTACTTAGGATTAGAACACTATTCATTTTAAATTATATATTGGCACCCTGCTTATTTAACTTATATGCATAGTACATCGTGGGAAATGCCAGGCTGGATGAAGCACAAGCTGGAATCAAGACTGCCAGGAGAAATATCAATAACCTCAAATATGCAGTTAACACCACTCTTATGGCAGAAAGCGAAGAGGAACTAAAGAGCCTCTTGATGAAAGTGAAAGAGGAGTGTGAAAAAGCTGGCTTAATACTCAACACTCAAAAAACTAAGATCACAGCATCCAGTCCCATCACTTCATGGGAAGTAGATGGGGAAACAATGAAAACAGTGACAGAATTTATTTTTGGGGCTCCAAAATCACTGCAGATGGTGACTGCAGCCATGAAATTAAAATACATTTGTTGCTTGGAAGAAAAGCTATGACCAACCTAGACAGCATATTAAAAAGCAGGACATCACTTTGACAACAAAGATCCATATATTCCAAGCTATGTTTTTTTTTCAGTAGGTATGTATGGATGTGAGAGTTGGACCGTAAAAAAGTTGAGCATGAAGAATTGATGCTTTTGAAATGTGGTGTTGGAGAAGACTCTTGAGAGTCCCTTGGACTGCAACGAGATCCAACCAATCAATCCTAAAGGAAATGGAGAGGGTAACAGGTAAGAAGGCAGAGGTCTCCAAGTGGCAGGAGGAAATAAACTGCAAGTATCAGATGTGTTGGTTTTTTTCCCCCCTTCTCTACACAAAATTAAAAGAGGCTTTTAATTCTGTGTTGATGACACCTAGTTCTGCCTTGAGCTAACCAATGTGTTTTTCTTAAGTTATATTAATGAAGCTACGTATTTGCTTTGGAATTTGCCTTTCTTCAAAATAGTTCCACCTAAAACTAACTTTTTTTCTTTTCTCAAACCTTGGGGGTGATTATGGCTCAACAAACCAGTATTCCTGTCAACTGTTTCATGGCCAGAGTATGACACACCTCATGCCATCCTATATCAAAGATGCATATTGTGGGAGAGGGGCCTGGTGAAACTCCCCCAGCCTTGAGGTGTCTCTTTTATCTGCTTAATAGCTTTCTAACAGACATAAAACACCTTGCTAAAAAACTAGCAAAGGGGAACTCTTTCTGTCCCCTTCTAATATCTCTGTCAAAAGCTTTCCCTATCTCTGTTATACTTTAAGAAATACTGTTATAACTTAATAATAAAACTTTGCTACACAAAAAGCTCCAAGGAGTCAAGCCTCATCTCTGACTCTGGATCAAAATCCTGTCCTCTGGAGGTCACAAATTCAGGCATAACACATGGCTCTCAGCAGCAACCTTTCAAAATCAACACTGAATATTCATTGGAAGGACTGATGCTAAAGCTGAAACTCCAATACTTTGGCCATCTGATGTGAAGAGCCAACTCATTAGAAAAGACCCTGATGCTGGGAAAAATTGAAGGCAGGAGGAGAAGGAAACAACAGAGGATGAGCTTGTTGGATGGCATCATCGACTCAATGGGCATGAGTTTGAGCAAGATCTGGATGATAGTGAAGGACAGGGAAGCCTGTTGTGCTGCAGTCCATGGGGTTGCAAAGAGTCAGACACAACTGAGTGACTAAACAACATCCCCACCATCATTTCTGTTTGATTTTTCTCTAGAGATACTCATCGAATATTCATTTTAAGCTCATAAACCATCTACACTTCTACACCATTGTACACATCAATTTTCTCCTGGATGTTCCTTTCCATTGTCTGTTTCATTTAACCTCACACAGAATGAAAATTCCTTAAGGACAGAGGCCGCATCCATCCTGTGCCCCTTTACACAGCACTAAGCATCCTTAGTTTGATAATGACCCTCTGCCTTGAAATCTTGTGTGGGCCCAAACCACAGGGAAGTAAGGCATGGGAAAATGTAACCGGGCACAGCACTGATTTCCTTACTCCTTGATGGAGCGGCCCATGGAATGCCAATGTGGATCATTATAACCCATAATGCTTCAAGAAGTGCTCACCTGACTTGGTGGAGTTCTCATTTTCTGTGAGCTGAAAATCAGCAACCTCTCTGGAGGAACTAAGAAGGCGTAAGGAAGCCTCAACCACTCATGTCTGCTCACATTTATTCTCAGCTTCACGCCCAATACTTACCTTGCTTCTTTGCTAATATGGAGAAGTTTGAAGTAAAGGCAACTAAACTGTGTCTAAGTAGTCATTCTTACCCATCTTCAAACCAGACCAAACTATGTGGTCTGCACTATGTCCAGTAAATAACCAATAAATATTTGAAACAAAAATGAGGAGAGGTAAAATGAATGAATGAGCCCCTATCTTTTCTAAAGGGCTTCCCTGATGGCTCAGATAATAAAGAATCTGTCTGCAGTGCGAGAGATCAGGTTCAATCCCTGGGTTGGGAAGATCCCCTGGAAAAGGAAATGGCTACCCACTCCAGTATTCTTGCCTGGAGAATCCCATTGGCAGAGCATCCCAGTGGGCACCGTTCATGGGCTCACAAAGAGTCAGACACCACTAAGTGACTAACAAACATACACATCTTCTCTAAAAGAACAGCTTAAATCCTACCTCCTTCACGAAAGCTTTCCCTGCTGCCTTTTTACTGCAGACCAAAATGAGCTCTGCTAAAGTTCTCTGTAAGGTCTGTGTGTTGCCCTTATTGGTCCTTGACAGTTTGCTTCCTTGTATTTGAAATAATTTCTAGGGGAATATATTTGACCTATACAACCATACAACAAGCTTTGTGAAGACAAAACCATGTTTTATATCTCTTTGGTTGCTCACAATACAACATTTGCACATAGTAAATACTCAAATGCCTTGCTCTGTTTTCCTTTCTTTGTCCTTCCTTCTTTTAAAAGCAATGCCATGTAGTGGCCCTGGAGCTTTAAATAGTGGAAAGCTGATGCTGACACAGATTTAATTTCTGAACTTCTAAAAGCAAGGTACTTTTGACAGCTTCATTTTCTTCTTAGGCTGTGCAGAACCACATGGAAGATTTGTAAGCAGTTTGGTAAAATAAGGCTGGCGGAATTAGAAAGGATGGGGGTGGAGGGGAGCAGGATGCTAAGAAATGCCAATTCCTTTCATATCATCCAAGAAGAGATTATCAACAACTAGGGAGAAATATAAGAAAAACTTAACTATGAGCAAAGAATCATGGATGATTTTAATTCTTCATTAAATTTTATAATTGTTTTGACAGACTATAATTTAACAAGTATTCCCTTTATCATCAAAAAGACAGAAAGTGTTATTTTCAAAATAAAGAAGTTTTAGATGGGTTTTTACTATGTGTTCAATCTTAATAAGCCTTTAGGGCAGAATCTACTCTGCAGATCTAATGAAAACAATTAAAGAATCAAGGAGTCAGGATTCTTGGCATCTAGTCTCAGCATTCCTATGACTGAAGTCAACATTTGGGGCCATGATTCTTTCTTATTTGACAAGAACTGAGTAATCTCATATCTAGCACCCTAACAATTCACTCTTATTGTCTTTCTTTAGGATGATATGGTGAGGCCCACAATGCATACTGTGACTGTATTCTTTGCCCTCAGTTCCAATTAGTTCTAAAATATTGGACTTTATTTTGTCCAATATTTTAGAACTAATTGGAGAAAGTAAGAATCTAGGAGAATAATTTAGAAATTCTCTGATCAGGGCCCACATCCCAGAACAATGTGAAATAAACAGTTGTTGTCATTTCTTAGTGCCATCCTATTTGGAGGAGAGAATTATATTTAATATTACAGTAGTATTATGAATGAGCACATGAATGAGTTTTAAATGCATGAATGAGTACATGAATCAGTTTTAACTGCAGTGCTGTCTTGGTTAAAAAAAAGAAATTCAGCCTTCTTTGTAGAATACCATTAAAGACCTATGAATTAGCATTACACGATCTAAAGCCTTGTGCCCCTGGGAGCTAATTTGTGACTCATGCTCTGTAATAAACAAATGATACTAATAAAACATCATTTCCTAGGAGTTGTACACCCTGAAGCAACACATGGTCAGAATGAACTGGAATTAAAAATGAGCAATGAGAATATGGGTTCACAGCTCCAAGAAAAGCAATGCCAGAGATGTTTTAACTCAGTTCTCCTTGTGTCTGGAAAAATTTTCAAAGACTCATGTCAGACTTATGGAGGATTTCAAAGTTATGCATGCTCTTCAGTGATTGCGGCATGAGTAAGAGTAACTGGAATTGCTCAGGAAAACTAAATGGAAAGTCAATATTCATAATTCCATCAGTGCTGTATGCAGAACAATGTCTTCCCAAAGATGTCCATATCCTAAACACTGGATCCCATGATTATGTTACATTACAGGGCAAGGGGGGGAATTAAGGTTGCAGATGGAATTAAGGTTACAATTGACTTTGAGATGAGAGGCCACTCTAGATTATCTGGGTTAGCCCAAGGTAATAATAAGGGTCCTTCCAAGTGAAGGAAGGAGTGGGAAGAATGAGTGTCAGTGCAATGTGATGTGACAAAGACTTGTCTGGCCATTGCTGGCTTTGAAGATGAACACACCCATGAGCTAGGGAATGCAGGCAGCTCCCAACACTGGGAAAGGCAAGAAAATATTCTCTCCTAACCTCCAGAAAGGACCATAGCCCTTCCAACACATCAATTTTGGAACTGTAAAATATTTACTTGTGATGTTTTAATCCAAAAGTTGGTGGTCATTTGTTAGAACAATAGTAAGAAACTAATATAATCAGCAAATATTTTAAATCCCAAAATCCTTTTCTTTTAATATAAGCTTCATTTGCTGCTATATAACTGTTGAACTCATGTTATGTATTCATCTACAAACATTGGCCACACGTGTTGAGAAACAAGGATGTGATTTGTTTTTGTATCCTTAACAACTGATGCTTATCCTGGTTCACAGAAGTCAAGTAATTTGGTAGCCTTTGCTAATCTCATGTGGCAACAATGTGCCATCGAACAGCTGACAATCATGAATAGTTTCACTCTTATGTGTCTTGAGAATCTGTTCCAGAGGATTTTAGTGTAATAATTTTTCTCAAGTATCACCTAATTCCTCTATTATTTTTACTCTAATCATAGTGGTTCAGATGGTAAGGAGTCTGACTGCAATTCAGGAGACTCAGGTTCAATCCCTGGGTTGGGCAGATTCCCCTGGAGAAGGGAATGGCTACCCACTCCAGTTTTGCCTGGAGAATTCCATGGACAGAGGAGCCTGGCAGGCCACAGTCCACGAGGTTGCAGAGAGTCAGACACGACTTCACTTTCATAGAACGGTAAAGCTGAACATACTAAACTGTATCCACTGCCCTCAATTTAGATTAGGGCACCGAGTCAGATTGGTGAATTGTTCTATTATTGGTTCTATGTAGTATTAGTTCATGAATCAGACTTCTTTCAAAAACAAAATGTTGATTCTATGCACTCAAAATTGTCTCAACTGGCAAGTGAGAGAACACTAAGAATATTTCAGGTACAGACAGCACACTATCAAAGTGACTTAATGAATATTCATAAAATCACAATTTTTTCATCAAAAAGGAGAAGCCTATTTGGGGTGGAGGAGAAATCTTCTAAATGTGACATGCCAAAGTGATGCTTGTCTGGAGTAAGTATTTAAATGAAGAAAGAGGAGTAAGAAGACATTATAAATAACCTGGTTATTACATAACAGATCATCTCCAAGTGATCTGGTTTAAAACATTTACTTTCAAAGCTAAGATATTGTGCCACTTTTTCTGATTCAATCTTCAAGCTGTAGAAAACAGCAATTATCTTCAAATACCTGTCTGTTCATCAGGAAATTATTTGAAACAATGGGCTATCTAAACTTACCACCAAAATATGCCTTCAAGACGAAGTGTGTTCTGTCACTGTAAACCTCAAATTCAACTCTAATATATCAGGCATTTGTGGTCACTGTCAAATCCATTTTTCTGTTCCTGGGTTGAGTCAGGAAGAACAAAATAGGTTCACTAGGCATTTCTTGGGTTCAAAGATTGTTTTCTAAACAATAAAATAAACGTTTGCAGCTGGTCTTGAAATGTCATCCACTTGAAATGTGTGCACATTTTCCTCCTTCATTCCTCTCATCTTTAGACGCTTTCTATCACTTCTCTTTTCACCCTTCTTCCTTTTTTGTTACTGACCAAGTATGAAGAAGATTGAACTGACAATTGTTGTGTCTTTAATAGTCATCAAATACCAAACCCCAATTTGACCCTGAAATAAGCTGACATGGAAGATGGGAGATTGGGAAATTGTTTGTGTGTGTGTAGTTTTGTTTGTTTGTTTGTTTGTTTTTGATGGATGGAGGAAGATTGCTTGGGGTTTTGTTTTTTAAAAAATGCTCAGAAAAAACAAATTCTTTTTTTCCTACTCTTTCACATCCTCACCATCAGAATGTTCTCATCTTCTATAGTGAGAGCTAGTTATCTTATATAACTTATTTTATTAGTTCTTTTCTTTCTTTTTTTTTTGGCTGCTCCATGTGTCATGTGTGATCTCAGCTGCCCAGCCAGGGATCCAACCCTCATCCCCTGCACTGGAAGCATGGTGTCTTAAACACTGGACTGCCAGGGAAGGTCCAGTATTTTTGCACTTTCATATAATAATTAACTAATGCCTAATACTGATGACTTGCTTTAAATTAAGCGGAAAATATTTCACTGCAATATTTTATTTACATCTTTTCATCACAATAGTTTAATTATCTTAAAAGCAAAACAAATTCCACCAAATTTCAGATAGATCACAAATATGTAACATAAATAAAAATCTAGGTATTTCAACGTCATCTTATGAAACTGGAGTGGCTACATAACCTGTTCCTGAAGATGCTCTTCTTAAACACAGCCACGAAGACCCCAACAAGCAATCTTTCATGAGTCATTAGCAACTGTGCCACTTGTGATGGACAGCTTGTGATGAAAATTCCCTCACCCTGAAGTTGAAGGAAAAGAAAATTCAGAAAGGAACTGAGGATTTTAAAAAGACAGAAAACCTAGAAAAGACAAAAATAGATAACAGAATACAGTGGTTTCTTAAAAAGACAGTACAACAGTGCCTCTTTCCATGAATTCGAGAACCTCAGTGCATTTTAGGAAACCTTTCTAGAGTGAGAAATAACTGGGAGAAAGACAACAGCTGTTTTTAAAAAGAGATTTTTAATATCTTGTCACAGTGGAGCACAGCAAGCATTTATTTCAAAGTGCTAAGCTTTTGAGCTTCAATTTTCTAACTAAGAAGCAAAAAAAAAAATTGCAACTGAGCTTGGTATTAAAATTGGAAATAAATGTGCATAAAATTAATATTTTAAAGAAAAAAAAATTTAGGTATTCAGAGTCAAATTCAGTGGGAGAAGAGGCAGTCCTCAGTCAAAGTTAAAATAAAAGAATCATGCTTTGGAATCATTCTTTCAAGGTCAGGCAGCCATCAAGGTCATCCAGTCAAATTGTACTGGTTTGTAATTTTAAAAACTGGTACCCAGTTTTTAATGAGGAGCTAAAGCTATAAAATTAGTTGCAAGCAGAAATGGATCTGAAGTCTCTCCCTCTCACTCTCAGGTTGGTGGAATGTTAATCACAGAATATTGATCATAGTCTTTGCTGCTGAAAGAAACAGAAGCAAGTATCCATAGTTTCACAAAGCACTAGGTATAGCAAGACAGATTTCCAGTCCTCCAGAATGTAACACCAGAGGAACAGCAGGCATCCTAACTCCACCACAACCTTTCTCAACTTTGGACGTTCCTGTTTCCAGTGAAATTCCTTAGATAGTCTTAAAGGCACGCAATTTCACCCTCCCTCATGGGAATAAGCCACAGAAAAATTATAGTCTACCTGGCTTCTAAACATTCCCAACTATAACCCATCTATGGCTTAGATGGTAAGGAATCTGTCTGCAATTCGGGAGACCCAGGTTCGAACCCTGAGTTAGGAACATAGCTTGGAAAAGGGAATGGTAATCCATTCCAGTATTCTTGCCTGGAGAATCTCATGGACAGAGACATCTGGGGGGCTACAGCCTATGGGATCACAAAGAACCAGACATGGCTAAGCAACTAATATACACACACACACACTTGAAGAACAGAAAAAATGAAAGAAATCAGAGCCAAATAGGAAGCAGGCTACAGTCCGGGGGTCACAAAAAATCAAACACAACTGAAGACAAGCACAACAGCAACAGGAAGTCCACAGAGCTGGCCACATATTCATGATGACTCAGTGCATTTCCCTGACAAAAAGAGCTTCTTAATTCTTCAGTCTGTCTACATACAATTGATAACAGATGAGACTGCTCTAGGGGAACTCTCCCTGACTTTTTCTTACTTCAAATATAGACAACATTGTAGATGGTTAATCAAGCTATGCTCTTGTCTATATAGACACCAGAGGGAAGATCATTTATATGCATTTTATACAGATAGAATGCAAAAGTAGGAAGTCAAGAAACACCTGGAGTAACAGGCAAATTTGCCCTTGAAGTACAGAACGAAGCAGGGCAAAGGTTAATAGAGTTTTGCCAAGAGAACACACTGGTCATAGCAAGCAACACAAGAAAAGACTCTACACATGGACATCAACAGATGGCCAACACTGAAATCAGATTGACTATATTCATTGCAGCCAAAGATGGAGAAGCTCTATACAGTCAGCAAAAACAAAACCAGGAGCTGACTGTGGCACAGATCATGAACTCCTTATTGCCAAATGCAGACTTAAATTGAAGAAAGTGGGGAAAACCACTAGGCCATTCATATATGACCTAAATCAAATACCTTGTGATTATACAGTGGAAGTGAGCAATCGATTTAAGGGACTAGGTCTGATAGACAGAGTGCCTGATGAACTATAGATGAAGGTTCATGGCCTTGTACAGGAGACAGGGAGCAAGACCATCCCCAAGAAAAAGAAATGCATAAAAGCAAAATGGCTGCCTGAGGAGGCCTTACAAATAGCTGTGAAAAGAAGAGAAGCAAAAAGCAAAGGAGAAAAGGAAAGATATTCCCATTTGAATGCAGAGTTCCAAAGAATATCAAGGAGAGATAAGAAAGCCTTCCTCAGCGATCAATGCAAAGAAATAGAGGAAAACAATAGAATGGGAAAGACTAGAGATCTCTTCAGGAAAATTAGAGATACCAAGGGAACATTTCATGCAAAGATGGGCTCAATAAAGGACAGAAATGGTATGAACCTAACAGAAGCAGAAGATATTAAGAAAAGGTGGTAAGAATATACAGAAGAACTATACAAAAAAGATTTTCACAATGAGATAATCACCTTGGTGTGATCATTCACCTAGAGCCAGACATCCTAGACTGTAAAGTCAAATGGGCCTTAGGAAGCATCACTACGAACAAAGGTAGTGGATGTGATGGAATTCCAGTTGAGCTATTTCAAATCCTAAAAGACGATGCTGTGAAAGTGCTGCACTCAATATGTCAGCAAATTTGGAAAGCTCATCAGTGGCCACAGGACTGGAAAAGGTCAGTTTTCATTCTAATCCCAAAGAAAGGCAATGCCAAAGAATGAACTACCACACAAATACACTCATCTCACACGCTAGTAAAGTAATGCTCAAAATTCTCTAAGCCAGGCTTCAACAGTATGTGAACCATGAACTTCCAGATGTTCAAGTTGGTTTTAGAAAAGGCAAAGGAAGCAGAGATTAAAAGGCCAACATCGCTGGATCATCAAAAAAGCAAGAGAGTTCCAGAAAAACATCTATTTCTGTTTTATTAACTATGCCAAAGGCTTTGACTCTGTGGATCACCATAAACTGTGGAAAATTCTGAAGCAGATGGAAATACCACCTGACCTGCCTCTTGAGAAACCTGTATGCAGGTCAGGAAGCAACAGTTAGAACTAGACATGGAACAGCAGACTGGTTCCAAATAGGAAAAGGATTACGTTAAGGCTGTATATTGTCACCCTGCTTATTTAACTTATACTCAGAGTACATAATGATAAACGTTTGGCTGGAAGAAGCACAAGCTGGAATCAAGATTGCCGGGAGAAATATCAATAACCTCAGATATGCAGATGACACCACCCTTATGGCAGAAAGTGAAGAAGAGCTAAAGAGCCTCTTGATGAAAGTGAAAGAGGAGAATGAAAAAGTTGGCTTAAGGCTCAACATTCAGAAAACTAAGATCATGGCATCTGGTCCCATCACTTCATGGCAAATAGATGAGGAAACAGTGGAAACAGTGGCTGACTTTATTTTGGGGGTCTCCAAAATCACTGCAGATGGTCATTGCAGCCATGAAATTAAAAGATGCTTACTCCTTGGAAGAAAAGTTATGACCAACTTGGACAGCATTTTAAAAAGCAGAGAGATTACATCAACAAAGGTCTGTGTAGTCAAGGCTACCTGATGCTGGGAAAGACTGAGGGCAGGAGGAGAAGGGGATGACAGAGGATGGGGTAGTTGGATGGCATCACGGTCTCAATGGACATGAGTTAGGGTAAACTCCAGGAGTTGGTGATGAACAGGGAGGCCTGGCATTCTGTGGATCATGGGGTCGCAAAGAGCCAGACATGACTGAGCAAGTGAACTGAACTATGCAGATGTAAAAGAGGTAACCATGTGCCCTGACCCATGGTGACCCCTGGCCCCGAATTCTCTCTGACAATGGCATCCAATAGGGCACATCATTGTTTCTGTTTCTGTAAAGAGCCAGATAGTAAGTATTCTAGGCTTTGTGGGCTACATAGTCCCTATCTAAACTGCTTACCTCTGTGCACATATTGTAAGAGAAACCCTAAACAGTAAGTGAATGAAGGCGTGAAGCTGTGTGCTAATCAAATTTGATTTATAGACTTGAATTCAAATACTTTTCAAGTGTCATGGAATATCCTTCTTCTTTGATTTATTTGGACCACTTAAAAGTATAAAAACATAAATACACCTGGTTTACTTTAACTGTTTTTTTTATAGTCAGTTATGCACTGTGGTTTCAGGTGTGTAGTAATTCGTACGATGGTTTATTTCCAAGTATGCTTTAAGCAGAACAAATGACTTTTTCTATATAATTCCTTGCCTTAATAACTTTTATTTTGTATATTTGTAAACTACAAAGTAAAAAAAAATGAACATTTTGTGAAGTTTGTGTTTTACATACTCAAGGTGAGAATTAAGTTTTAATATAAGCCTATAATATTTTATCTGAATATATATATATGTATATGTATGTATACATATGTATATATATATACATAAACAATTCTTAGCTCCAAGGCCATTCAAAAACAGGCAGCAGTTAGATTTGACCCAGAGGCCATGGCTTGCCAACCCCAGCATAAAGGGACATTCTGTAATTTGTATTGGGTAATTATCTTCTGTGTTATAATCCAAATATCTCTATCTGGGACTTCAGCAATTCCTCACCATCCGGAACCTGTCTGTGCTTTGAGCATCAGTATCTTTATTTTCTGGGGTGATATATAATCAAAATCAAGAAGCAACCCCCAAGGGCTGGACATCTGAGATTTGGTAGAGAAATCCCACTCTCACTTTGGAGGTTAGTGATGTACTGTGACAATTATACTTTTGTTAATAGCTGGTTTGGTCAGAGGGGGCGTCCTGAAGAACCATCCTGGGGCAGGGGGGTGGTGTGCATCATCTGGCTCCCAGAGACTCTTCCCCATCAAAACACCCGTTTGGAGCCAACACTTCAGTAAATTCTAATCATATATACTGTGTGGAAGAAAATAAATGCAGATATACCAATGCTAAAGCTTAACGTATCATGAACAGGGACTTCCCTGAGAGTCCAGTGGTTCAGACTCTCTGCTGTCACTGCTGAGGGCACAGGTTCAATCCCTGACTGGGGAACTAATATCCCACAAGAATATAAGTGGTTGGAGCATAGAAGATTTTTAGGGCTGTGATATTGGTGATTTCGTTTGTCTAAATTCATAAATGGCACAACACCAAGAATGGACTTTAATGTAAACTATGGACTTTGAGTGATTATTTTTTGTCAGTGTGGGTCATCAGCTGTAGCAAATGGAGGAGGCTATCCATGTGTGTAGGTAGAGGATAGATGGAAAATCTCAGCACTCATTGCTCAGTTATGCTGTGAACCTAACACTGTTCCTAAAACAGAAGTCTTAAAAAAAAAGTATGTTAACTTAGAAATCAAAAGTACAAATTAAAACTATTGTATCAGTTCACATTCATTACAATGAGCTAGTGAAATTTACTCTGTGATGGCATAGATGGTAGCCTGCCAATCTCATTTGTCCATGGAATTCTCCAGACAAGAATGCTGGAGTGGGTTGCCATTCTCCAGGGCATCTTCCCAACCCAGGGATCGAACCTGGGTTTCCTGCATTGCAGGCAGATTCTTTACTGTTGGAGAATGGCAAACATTAAAAAGAATCCAGTGATGTCACATACTACGAAAGAAAGCTTCTATTGGCAGTAGGTGTGATGGCAAAGAATTGAAAACAAGGAGTTGGAACTATGTCCATTGACAGATGAATGGATGCATATATTTTATTTTGGTGAATGTGATCCCATTCAACAGTAAAACAAATGAGCTAGTCCTACAGATATTAGTATGTTTGATTCTCACAAACATAATACCAAAATGCAGAAGAATACAGTACAATTGTATTGATATAAATGTGCAAAATTGTTACATATTTTTAGCAATACTTATATATTTCCCAATGCAGATGGAGAAGAAACACAGCCACCACAGTACTGATAAGTATTGTTTCCTTAAGTTGGATGATCTGGACATGAATATCTATTATATTATTTTGTGTATATTATTTTGTATATATGTTTGGAATATTATTAATATTCTCTACATTAAATATACAAACTGAAATGTATATATTTGTATATTTTTCATAATGTATCTTTTAAATAAATGAATGAAAATTGTAAATGTCAACATTTTGACTTGCCTTAAAAATCATTACTGTAGTTTTAAACCAGAGAAGATTTTTGGCAACAGAAGCTGGAAATAAAACCTCTCTTGCCTTTAAATTAGGTTGCTCATTTTCTCTATTTTTCTGACTTGTAATCAGAGTCAAATCTGGATCCATGCATCTTATTCCTCCACTGTCCACTTATAATTACTAGTCAACCACTTCTACCCTCTGATGGGCTTTAAATGCATTGCCTAAAGCTCATGGCATAGTGGGCTGACTTCTTAAATTGTTCCCTCCAACTGATTCTCTAAGAGTCAAGGACACATAGTCAGAAAATGAAATAACCAGAAATTCTCTACTTGAGCACTTGCAGAACCAAAGAATCTTCCTATCTTTCTCTCATCCACCACCCTCCCCAGCACCCCCCCCACCCCATCCCTCTCCTCTTTCTCTCCCTCTCGGTCCCTTTTCTTCACCTAGGAACGGGGATGCAGGAACAGGAGTTCTGCAGTTCTGGTCTCCATCACATCTTTCTCCAGGATTTCAGTCAGTAGTGCACCTGCCTTGGGTTTTATTGTTAGTCTCCAGGAACAAGCTGATAACTGATTGTTTCATGGTTATTCAACTGAGGATCTCACCAAAAAATTAATCACAGTTCACTGTGACATACAGAATTTAAAGTTTTTTTTTTTACATAAATTATCATCTCCTTTTCCAATAAATGTCCACAAGTTGAGCTTTCCTATTACTTTTCCAGCTGATTCAGACATATTATGATTCAATGAGTCATTGGCTCTTAGCAGGCTCTCCTCCTAAATGGAACTGCATCACAGAGCTGGTTGTGCACACCTAATTAGTCCCGCTGGGGGTTTGAAGAAGCAAACTGGCTTCCCAGGTGGCTCAGTGGTAAAGAATCCACGTGCCAATGCAGGAGACACGGGAGACAACATATTCAATCCCTGGGTTGGAAAGATGCCCTGGAGAAGGAAATGGCAACCCACTCCAGTATTGCCGGGGAAATCCCAAGGACAGAAGAAAGAGCCTGGCAGATTACAATCCATGGGGTCTCAATGAAGTGAATTAGCATGCTCACACTCTTTTCCATGATCAGAAAAATGGCAACAGGAGCAAATCTGTGAAAACAATTGGATTTATTAAAGCATCCCAACTAATCTGAAAGAAATATTAATGTCATGTACAAATGTATACCTATGTTTGCAATATTTTAATTAGAAAAAGGAAAGAATTGGCAATTTTGATTATCTCACTCATATATGACCTGCATAATTTAAAAAAAAAAAAAAAGAAAGAAGAAATCCACTAGATTTCAATCCACTTAAAATATGGAATGATGGATTCAAGCCAAAATCAAGTTTTGTTTCTTAAAGGTGGATAAGCACTTCAAAACTGTTGCAACCTCAATTTTCTTTCTGCAATAAATACATGACAGAATGCTTACTAAGAACAAAATGCTAACTAAGAACAAAAATTATAAGAAAAATCTTTATGTCAGCTTTTTTCCAAGGAAAGTCAAGTAAGGAAGTACTCGGAGGGAGTAGTCATATCAAGCAGCTACTAATTAATTCAAGGACCAATCTCCTTATCACTGCAAATTACCCACCATCCAGAAAAGGTGAATCCAAAGAACTTCATAAGCTGCCTCAATCATTAGCAGTGGGATTGGACATTTGAGCAAGCCTGAGACAAAGTGGGGCTTCTAGCCTAAGGAAAATGTTTATACATGTCTTGGTATATAGTTATTTTGATGGATTTTCACTTCCGTAAGTCCATGGCCTTAGACAATGATACACTCTGATCCATGTGGTAAGCTATTTATTGCTATTGACACAATTTTTTCAATTTCTTGGAAGAGGTACTTCTCTGAGAAGAGACAATGGTTTTTTAAAATAGTGACTTGATATCCAAAGTTCAAGTTTTTGTAGTATAAAATATTTTTATAATCAAGAAAAATAACAAAACTATTTTCATCTTGGAAATAAATAGTGGTTTGATGTCAAAATGACTTGGCATTTATGGGATAAAAGGTTTACCTTTCTTCTAACATTATTTTATTGGTAGCCCAATCACCTTGGCACCTCATGATAGTGGTAAAATCTCTAGATACAAACCCAGTTGTTTAGTCACTCAGTTGTGTCTGACTATTTTGTGACCCCATGGACTGTAATTGACAGGTTCCTCTGTCCATGGGATTTTCCAGGCAAGAATACTGGAGTGGATTGCCATTTCCTTCTCCGATAAATATTGTAGGGATTACAATAAAAATATTTTAGTTTTTTACAGTATATTTTTAATTTATTCAACTTTGTATGTGTCAAACACATGACTAAAACAAAGAAATAGCAAAACAAAGATTATACACAGCACAATGTAAAAGCTTGATCTTATTTAATTACATTAATTTTAAGGAAAAAATTTATATCAACATATTAGTCTTTCACAGAAATGAATATTATGTTATACAAAAGAGGGTTCATTGAAAATTAGGTTTGTTGCTTGGTGGGTGTTGAGCCAAGAGACACAAGCAAGTCAAAGATCTGGAGAACAAAGGGTTTACTACTTGCAGTAACTAAGGTGGACATCGGGGATATTTCCCAAAGTAATGTCTCCAAAAATCTTTGATTTATTGGCATCTGATTTCTTTTTCAATCAGGTTTTATGTTCAGTACTATAGTCGTCTTTGAGAAGACTCTAAGCATTCGGGCACTCACATTGGCTGAAATGAATTTTTGAAATCCAAAACATCAATCATTCCCCTTCCCTCAACCATACTTTAAAACAATTTCAGTTGGCTTCCTTTAGTTAAAATAGATTCTTAACCTTGATATGAAGTTGCAAATTTACTCATGCTCCATTCAGATGTGCAAAAAAAGAAGAAAAAAAAAAAAAACTTTTTGTTTTCTATTAACTGCTCTGATCGTAAAAACTCTCATCCTGAGAGATAACAAAGGAAAGAAATAATCTGAAAAGTCAAATGATGGGGAAATTTTGGTACATGCCCACACAAACAGTTTCTAGGCAATTCAGATTGCTTCGATGAGACAGCTAAATGTCAAACCGAAGTTTTATCTCTGCTCTTAACCTGCCTCCTGGATGATAATCAAGTTTAGGAGGGAAGCTGAGTGCCGAAGAATTGATGTTTTTGAATTGTGGTGCTGGGGAAGACTCTTGAGAGGCCCTTGAACAGCAAAGAGATCAAGCTAGTCAATCCTAAAGGAAATCAAACCTGAATATTCATTGGAAGGAGTGATGCTAAAGCTGAAGCTCCAGTACTTTGGCCACTGGAAGAGCATTGGAAAAGACCCTGATGCTGGGAAAGATTGAGGGAAAGAGGAAAAGGGAGCAGCAGAGGATGAGAAGGCTGGATGGCATCACGAACTCAATAGACATGGGTTTGAGCAAAGTCTGGGAGATAGTGAAGGACAGGCAAGCCTGGAGTGCTGCACTCCATGGGGTTGCAAAGAGTCAGACATGACTTAGGGACTGAACAACAACAACAAGGAAGTGGATAGTGGTGGGAATTGTAGGGAGGGGGAGAGAAATGAAGGGTATTAAAGATGTTAAATTTAGACTTCCCTTGTAGTCAAGTAGTTAAGAATCTGTCTTCCAATGCAGGTGACACAGGTTAGATCCCTGGTGGGGGAACTAAAATCCTACATCCCGAGAGGCAACTAAGCCCAGATACTACAAAGAACAGCAAGTGCCGAAAAAAAAAAAAAAAAAAAAAAAAGATGTTAAATTCAGCAAAAATGATGACAACTAAAACTGATGTACTTACACACTCTCTCCAGGAGAACTCAAGGCATCAATATGTATGTAAACAACAATGATAATATTTAAAGGCATTTCTATAACTTCTAGAAAATGGTTTAAATACAGACAGGAGATCATTTATTTTCCTGATTGCTTGATAAACATTTTGCTAAACAATTTTTTTAAGGTATTGAGTTTCCCTAAAGCTATCTTTTCTGAAAACTATTCTCTTCATCAGACAGCATGGTTTAAAATTTCAGGCGTGATCAAAAAATAATTTTTTTTTTGCATGAAGATACTCTGACTATATGCTTCCCCACAGTGATACAAACCAAAGGACACTAAAGTCCTGGCCTTCTTTTCAAAACCTGTTTTAAAGTACTTAGCAGGAGGATACTGAACTTGACAGTAAGGTTTCTGGAAGCTATCAGCCTCAGTTTCTGTACAAATGCTGCCTCTTCCAGGCACCCCCGGCTGTGTCAGAATTTCCCCACCACAGCAACTTGTGGTCAATGTGACACAGTCATAGGGACCCGGACTAACAAGGCATGTCTGGAAGAGGGGGTGTTTGACCAAGCTGGGAATTCCAAGAAAATTACCAAAAGAGAACACATTAAATGCTCATTAATTCAACCAATATCTCATGGATACCAGCGTTCTGGAAGACTTTTTGTTGTGCTTAACAGTAAAAATGAGTAAGATATCCCTCCCACCCTTGAATAACTGATACTTTGTTTACAGACCAGATAGAATGAACCACTAGCCTTAGTTGTTGTTCTTTAGTCGCTAATGTGTCCAACTCATTGCGGGTCCCATGGACTATGGCTCACCAGGCTCCTCTGTCCATGGAATTTTTGAGGCAACCCACTGGAGTGGATTGCCATTTCCTTCTATGGGGGTGTATCTTCCCAACCCAGGGATTGAACCCAAGTCTCCTGCATTAACAGGCAGATTCTTTACCACTGAATCACCAGGGAAGCCAAGTGTAGAGCACACATCAACCCTTGAAAGTACTTCAGAAAAAGGAAATGCTGATTTTTCTATTCAGGGGTCACTATTTTATATTTTGATTTCTCCTAATATAAGAATGTCCATTAGACATTATCTAGGAAAAAATAAGTTTATTTCTCTGAACATATATCCTTCGCTATGTTCCAAGCCTCATTGTAGTCACTTTTTGAAAAGTAATCCATTACTTATTAAAACAATATTGAGAAGTATACATTATTATTTTTCTCTGTTTTATAGATGAGGAAATTGAGGCTCAAAGCCCATAAGTAGCCCACCCAGGTTTACACAGAGAGCAAGTAAGTTACCTTTAAGTAAGATAATCAAAGATAAAAATTTTTTTAAAAACTGTATCAAAATAAAAAGGAAAAAAATCACATTCCATATTCAGGGTTTAAATTAAATCAGAACAGGGTTCTTTAAGATTTTTCACTGCCATGCTAATTAGGACAAAAGGTTCTGTCCTTGATATCTAAAGATGTCCATGAGAGAATAAAATATGGAAAAATAAAATATTCCTCCCCATATCAGGTTATCTTACTATTCTCTTCAGACTGGGTAAAGAACAATTAATTAAACAATATGAACCTTCCTTGGATCTATTTAAATGTTTGGCTTATGCACCCTCTATCAGGGAAAACATTTAATCACAGGTTCACATGGTAACTACCACTAGGCTATGGTTTACTCATCTGAAAAGTGGGGATAAGGACAGTATGTACACTGTAGGATAGTGAAAGGATATCTCCTTTTATGATGTGATGGCATAGCAACCAGGTAGAATACATAGGAACTGAAAAAGAACATTCTTCACCATGGCACTTATGCTTTGCTATAAACAAAATATAGCTATAAAGCAAAAGGAAACTTAACAACCACACAATCAAAATGCTGGGACTTCCCTAGTGGTCCAGTGGTTAAGAGTTCACCTTCCACTGCAGGGGACACAGGTTTGATCCCAAGTTAGGGAATTAAGATCCTTTATGCCATATGTAGAGGCCAAAATAATAATAATAAAATTAAAAGAATAAAAATTAAAAATACAAAAACTGCAAACTGACTTCTCAGAAAAAAAGTAAATGCCAACACGTAAATCAACCAATAAACCAACATGGGCTCAAAAACTTCCTAAGACTTCCTCAGCCCACCAAAAATGTTCCTTTTCTCAGGTTAGCAAATGGGCTTCCTTATCTTTCTAGTATTAAAGGTTTAAAAAAACAAATAAAAAGCTTTATGCTTCAAAGCAATATGAGACAAAGTCCTACTTATGTTGGAAGGCCTTACAGAACTTGTTTATGTACTTCTGACCTCTTGGTAAAATGACTAAATCAGTACTTTAATGATAAATGATTGGGCTATCAGACACAAACAATCAATCCAAGAATCACATCTTTGAGGGCAGCTCAAGTTTTTAGCTGTATTACATCTTAGACTAGGAATGGAAAGCCATCCACATGTCTGTCTGATTATGCTATCTCAAAAAATAAGCATTAATTAACAAGCTTCATTTTGTGTGCTGTGCTTAGTCACTCAGTTGTGTCCAACTCTTTTGCAACCCCATGAACTGTAACCTGCCAGACTCTTCTTTTCGTAGGATTTCCCAGGCAAGAATACTGGAGTGGGTTGCCATTTCCTCCTGCAGGGGATCTTCCGGACCCAGGGATGGAATCTGAGTCTCCTGCATCTCCTGCATTGCAGGTGGATTCTTAACTGTTGAGTCATTCAGGAAACCCAAGCTTCACATTAAGAGATTGAAATTCTAGTATTTCAGTGCAGATTAAAAATAGGATGTAAACTGAATCCTCTGTTGTAAAACTGATGGCTCTCTTGAGCTTATTATCAGAGCAAACTTAATGTAAACCAAGATGCTTCAAGAATTGAATCAACTGATTCAATTGATGACCATCAGATTCACCGGATTTCTGAACTCATGGAAGTATATTTTTAATTTTACAAGAGTTCTCATCAGACCTTCGCACTGCCTAGCTAGGATAATATCTTTGTGTTGGGCTCCCTACCTCATTGGTTTCTGGTCTCCAGTTCTTTCAGAAACCCAGACCAATCTTCAGTCCTAACCTCTGACTCAGCCCTTTCCCTAGTCCCACGCTCCTGCAGATGGTGCACACAGGACCTTCTCTTGGACAATCTGCAGTAACATCTCCTGGTAACTGCTGGTGTGCTAAGGTGCCTATGTTTGTTTTTGTTTTGCATAAAACCTTAAATCCTAAAAAGTGAAGCATACCACTTTCTGACATACCTGTTTGTTTACTTTATGTCTAAGAACTGTGGTCCCAGAAACTGTAATGATGAAGATGACAAAATCTTTCTAAAAACAACCCAGGCCATTATGAGAAACATTCCAATTGGACAAGACTATTTACTTAAGAAATGAACTCAAAAGCAGGGACTCCCAAATCAAACATACCGAAATACCTATTTTAATTGGCATGCAGAAGCCTCCAAAGACTTAAAAATTGCAAAATAGCTTCATGTAAAAATTTATTGCACATGGTAATGTATAAATGGCAACCTTAATCTCTGAATTCACTGCACCTCCCTTCCTTGCCCCATGTCCAGAAATCCATTCTCTATGTCTGTGTTTCTATTCCTGCCCTGCAAATAGGTTCAGCTGTACCATTTATATGCACTAATATGTGGTCTTTGCTTTTCTCTTTCTGACTTACATCACTTTGTATGACAGTCTCTAGGTTCATCTATGAATGATCCAAATGTGTTCCTTTGTACGGCTAATAATCTAGGGAGTACAAGAGGGAGGGGATACATGTGTACATATAGCTGGTTCTTTTTGTTGTACAGCAGAAACTAATACAACATTGTAAGGCAACTATACACCAATTTAAAAAAATACTGCAAAAGTTTAGTGAAAAATTAAAGACTGCGGTGCCTAAATCAAAAGACTGAGTGACATAACTTTTACTGCTCCCCTCTGTCCTCCTTCAGGTGTCTGTCTGTCTGCAGTGCACAGTCCAGACAGAAAATTAAATTTTCCACTGTTCCCTCCTTTCCAAATCCAGACCCATTGTGAAACTGAGTCCCCCTAAAACTGAGCTCCTCTCCTGAGTTTATGATTAAACTCTCTACCCATTATCCCCCTTCTCCTCCAACACTTATTCTTCACATGACTGATGAGTATCAAAGAAAAGGGGGGATTGAAACCAAGTAGGACCCTGTGGGTATGAATTCTCTCCTTGTTCCTCTTTTTTTGTTTGGTCTGTTTTCCTGTCTCTGGCTAACACCCCAAAATTAGTGAACTTTGCTTCCAGGCTCTGTAAAAAAGAAAAAGAACATGAGACAAGGGTAACTAGAATAAAACTTCTTGTGTTGTCTACAGACACTTAAAATTAGACTGGCATCCATGGCTGTCACTTTTTTCATTCTGATTCAAATAGGAATTCCCAGGAGCCATTCGTGATTCAGCACTCTCTTCCTCTGGTAAGGTCCTACTTCACCGGCCAAGGCTACCTGCTTCACCCAGATTAACACTTCTAGGGAAGATGAAACTTAGTCACATAAGATTACTGAGTAAGCACTGGGCTTACCAAGGTGGCTCCATCAATGGAGTCTTTCTTTATTGGTTTTTTGGTTATTTATTTATTGGTTATTTATTATTTGGTTATTTATTTATTTATTTGTTATTTCTTTGATTATTGATTTTGATTGGTTTGGGTCTTGGAGACTACAGTTCTGACATGAACTCAGACACTGGGAATTATCCTGTGGATAGTGGTTACAGAGTCTCCTGGCATGCTCTGTACTCTCAAGGGTTTTCAATACCTGTCCACAGCCACTCACCACCAAGCATATAATCTCTCTGAGACTGAAACATCAAGAAAAGGGACAAAGAGAACTGACTTAAATATTGTGAACCTAAAGTTGTGGCATGTGAATATCAGAGAAATTAAGGTCACAAAAACATTATGACCAATGACTGTCACACAAGGATCAACAGAAACTGCAAGAATTTCAGAATGGGAGCTGGAAATGGTCCTCATGCCTTGCAATTTGATTACATTTTTCAATGAAGCTGAGTCTCTAATCAAAAGGGGAGAATTGTTTAAAAAAAAAAAAGGAAAGAGAAGCCCAGAATGGGGTCACTTGCTTCACATAACAGCAAATCAAGATTTAATATCTAACCTAATTACAGTTTCCGCCTCTCCCAGAAATGTGACCTTTAACCAGTTAATCTGGAATTACCTGATCAGTACTAATGAGGTCACCTGCAGGATAGAACCCCACCCATCTCCCAAAATATGATCTTGCTGGAAACAACCCACTCTTTGTTAGAAACTTCCCTTTTCCACCCCTTTCTGCCCAGAAAACCCTTCCATTTTGACAGCTCCTCAGGACCCCTTTCTGCCGGCTAAATGGGATGCTCCTTGATTCACGAATCATTAAATAAAGCTAATTAGATCTTCAAATTGCTCAGCTGGGTTTTGCAGAGACATCACTTTGCTGACAAAGATCTATAAAGTCAAAGCCATGGTTTTTCCAGTAGTCATGTATGGATGTGAGAGCTAGACCATAAAGAAGGAAGAGCACTAAAGAACTGAAGCTTTTGAACTGTGGTTCTTGTGAAGACTCTTGAGAGTCCCTTGGACAGTAAGGAGATCAAATCAGTCAATCCTAAAGGAAATCAACCCTGAATATTCATTGGAAAGACTGATGGTGAAGCTGAAACTCCAATACTTTGGCCACCTGATGTGAAGGCTGACTCATTGGAAAAGACCCTGATGCTAGTAAATACTGAAGGCAAAAGGAGAAGGAGTGGCAGAGGATGAACTAGTTAGATGGCATCACCAACTCAATGAATTTGAACAAACTCTGGGAGATAGTAGAGGACAGGGAAGCCTGGCCCCCGATGGGGTCACAAAGACTCAAATATGACTTAGTGACTGAACAACAACAACAAATGCCTCAAAACGAGTGCACTACAGAAAAGGCGGTAACTTGCTTCGTGATGAGTTCTATGCTAAGTACTTCAGATATCTTTTCTCACGTCACACTATATTTATTCATTCATATGTTAACAGATATCTAAGTTGTTTTCATATACTGGCTGTTGTGAATTTGGAAGTGCAGATACTGCTTTGAGACATTTAATTTCCTCTGGGTATGCACTCCAAAGAAGGATTGCTGGAATACATGGTTAGTTCTATTTCTGGCTTTCTGAAGTATTTCCACACTGCTTCCCATAATGGCTATACCAATTTACAATGCCACCAACAGTGCACAAGTGTTCCAAAAAGGACTAGGTCTTGAGGTAGACAAATCAGGGCTTAAAACCATGATCTGGGAACTTGTAGACATTTTTGCCAAGGGGGAAGGCTGGGAGGAAGTGACAGTTAGGGAGTTTGGGATCGACGTGTGCACACTGCTATATTTAAAACGGATAATCAATAAGGCCCTACTGTATAATACAGGGAACTCTGCTTAATGTTATGTGGCAGCCTGGATGGGAGGGGAGTTTGGGAGACAATGGATATATGTATATGTATGACTGATTCCCTTTGCTATCTTAAACAATCATACTTAAAACTATCATAACATTGTTAATAAGCTACCCCAACACAAAATGTTTTTGGTGCTGAAAAAAATTAAAACTAAAAAAAAAAATCTAAAAAAAAAAACAGTAAGAACTGTGTTCTACCTTTTCCAAGCTATGTGATCGAAAGTCATGTCACCTCTCTGAATTCTAGTTTCCCTGTATGTAAAAAGAAATTTTTATCCTAGGGCTATAAAGATTTGATGATAAAAAGCAGCTTTATAGTGCCTAGCACAAAACCCATCAAAACAATTTTGGATCTTTTTTTCTTTCTACCTGCCTTGATTTCCACTCAGTTGTGAATTTGATAGCACAGATTAATTGCCTGCTCACAGAAGTAAACTGCATTTTCATAGGTACAGCCAAATGCTCCTCAAGTGTTGGAAACCATCTTCCCAGTGTCTTCTCACTCTCTGCATTAATGTTGGCACTACTAAAAATGGAGTAACTGCCTCTTGCTACCTTGCTAAGAAGACAGAGATGAGGTTGCATATGATGCTGCTTAAGACGCGACCTGAGCATTTAAAAAGAGTTTCCATGTAAAGGACAAGGGATGCCAATCAGGTCAGCTGTGGGCAAGCTTGGAGGAAACTCTCTGACTTATTTATTACTATTTTAAAGCATAAAGTATTGAAATTTTCAGTGAGATTCATTCCAAAATGTCTCTTCTTTATGACTCAGTGGACAATTTCTTTCTTACAAAGATTCAGGCAATTTTTCAGGAATGTGAATTATTGGGTGCCAATGCTGAGCACAGGAATCAAATTAACTCTTACAGTAAAACACTCATCTATTCCCCTGGTGCTTTTCCTAAAAGTACTAGAAATAAGACTCTTAAAAACTGTTGCTAGGAGGTTCTAGAGACCAACTTCAAGAAACAAAATAGGTAAGGTCAAAGCTTTATCAGAATATGACAGTATTTAACCTGACAGGACAGTTTTGATATATATTCATCTTAAAACATAACACATGGATCCTGAGGTTCAGAGCCATATTCTCTGAATGCCTGTCCGTCACTATCTATGTTACATATATTCTCCAAAAGATTCACTTGGATCAAGGGTAGATTTTTCAAGGAGAAACATCATCAGCAAAAAAAAAAAAAAAAAAATGCAGGTGTTGAAAGGATTGAAGACAGTAGAGTGAAGAGGCAAAAACACATGTTATGCAGGATTATCAGGCGCCTGAGCCTGTGCCAGGTTTTAGAGAAAAATGAAACTGAGGGGAGACAAGATCAAAAGTACAAAGCCCAGAGGATTTGAGGGAATCACTTTTAATTATTGATCTCTCTGAGTTAGCCTCAGAAGCCCCAGAGAATTTTCTTCAGGAAACTGTCTAATTTTAAAGTCCAAGATTTTGTTTGTTATCAAAGCTAAAGCAAAAGTAAAAAACTGATAAATATTGAAGGAGTGAAAAATATTTTAATTGCTTCATCTCATTATCAGTTATAGCAAAATTATAGTATAGAAGAATTAACTATCTTTATTACTCATTTACAGAAATACAGAGAAAATAAACAATCTTATTCTTCTACTAAAAAATAGACCTTACAGGCTGGGGGAAGAGCTAGGGAGTTTGGGATGGACATGTACACACTGCTATACTTAAAGTGGATAACCAATAAGGACCTATTGTATAGCACATAGAACTCTGCTCAATGTTATGTGGCAGCCTGGATGGGAGGGGAGTTTGGAGGGAAATGGATACATGCATATGTATTGGTTGACCCTTTGCTGTCCACCTAAAACTATCACATTATTAATTGTTCAATATAAAATAGAAAGTTTAAATTTGAGATAATAGTAAAAAAAAAAATAGACAAAGACACCCACATTCCTTGAAAAGCTTGTTTTGCTATTTATACCAAAGGTGGATATACAGAAGTACTACTATGTCATGAAAATCAGATTTCTTAAGGTTTGCTGATGTGGATAAAGTAAATGAGAGAATATCAGATATTTCTCTCTACTAAAGCATTAAGAATACTTGTTTATTTTTAAAGTCTGTTGTGCCAAGAAAATACCATGAATTAGCATCTTCTTATCTCAGCCAGGTTCACAGCCAATAGGATTTACTGATCCCCTGCTCTGGGGTGGGATCAACGCCAGCCCCGCCTCTTTTTTGTTAGTTTGGCTGTGCGGAGTCTTCCTCGTGGTGCACAGTCTTCTCTAGTTGTCAGTATGTGGGCTTAGTTGCCCCGAGGCTAGTTCCTGACCAGGGATCAGATCTGGTCCCCTGCATTAGTAGGCCAATTCTTAACTACTGGACCACCACAGAAGTTCCAATGCCAGCTCCTTCTTTCCCGGCACTTTCACCTCAAACTCCAGGATGGTGCTGTTCTGTGTTACCATCCCAGCCTCACCATTGAAGTCTCATTATAGTGACTTCACTCCTCCTTCAACATCTAGCATCCATAAGGTTTAGATGGCATTGTAGAAGGCAGGCCAAAAGTTGGACCATTTGTTTGTAAGAATTGTTCTGATGCCTGACTCATGTGGAAACTTGCTTCAACAATTCTGTGAATTTTCCACTGAAATTTCCAATGTGTCTCTCCTACACAGAGAGCCCCAGACATAATATTCATTGTTTCATTTCGTCTGACATTAGGATGGCACAGAGGAATAGTAACATATGCAAATAAATGCCTCAGAAATATTCTTGATGACAGCATATAGTTAGAGTGAGAAGCATGAATGGGTTAACCTTATCAATTAACCTCTAGGAAGAAAAGCATAGGATCTCTTTCTCTCTCTTTTTAACCTAGAAAGCCTTTCATTAAAGACTAGGATGGAACCCTCATGGGCCTCTCAACCTCCACTTCCTCACTTCCCCATTGCAACCCCCATCTCTTGAACCTTAATATTAAGTCAAGGCTTCAATTTGTCCCTAGCAAATAAATTTCAGAGAAAATCCAGCAAGTGATATAGAGATTTTTCAAGATGAAAAGATACTGAGTATTTTGAAATGTGATAACACAAAAACAGCAGAATTTTTTTCCTCTGGTTCATATGGCTTTAATCTGTAATGGGAAGACTTTTTCCCAGTTAAGAAATGATGGAGTGGAGATGGAGGATAAATTAAGAGTCTGGGATTAATATATATACATTGCTATATATAAAAGAAATAATAAACAAGGACCTACTGTATAGCACAGGGAACTCTACTCAGCATTCTGTAACAACCTAAATGGGGGAAAAAAATCTGAATAAGAATAGATATAGTGGCTAAGATGGTAAAGAATCTGCTGCCTGCAATGCAGGAGGCCTGGGTTCAGTCTTTGGGTCAGGAAGATTTTCTGGAGAAGGGAATGACTACCCACTCCAGTATTCTAGCCTGGAAAATTTTGTGGACAGAGAGGAGCCTGGTGGGCTCCAGTCCATAGGATCACAGAGTCCGACACTACTGAGGGACTAACACTTTCAATTCACTTTTTCTTTTTCATAATTGGAAAAGTTTGCTGTATACCTGAAATTAATACAACACTGTAAATCAGCTATACTCCAATACAAAATTAAAAAATAAATTAAAAAGAAATGACAAGCAGCTGAACTTTGTATAATCATTAGTGGGAAGAGGCAGAAATAAAAGAATAGCTTAAAATTTCTGAATGACATTAAGATTTTGAACCATAAAATCTCACTTGCCATCACAGAGATCAATGCCCAATTTTTTTCTCTGAAGTTGTTTGCTTTCATCCAGACTGTTA
Organism: Muntiacus reevesi; assembly: GCF_963930625.1. NCBI lineage: Eukaryota > Metazoa > Chordata > Mammalia > Artiodactyla > Cervidae > Muntiacus > Muntiacus reevesi. The sequence goes on along the minus strand of NC_089265.1, from coordinate 6,239,198 downwards.
TCTCAAGATTTATTTCACAAAGTTTACTCTGCCTGTGATCTTTAGGTTTGTTATTTTTCACAAGTTTATTTAACTTACACCATACTGATTATTTTTTAATGATAGCATTTTCAGCTTAAACCTTGCTAATTACCAATAATGTTTATCATTACATATATTTATTTATTTATTTATTTATTGGTTCTGAAAGCAGAACCAAATGTGTTCCTTATCTCAGCCTTCCCCTGCCCCACTCTCCTCCCCATATGCCAAGTGAACAAAAAAGCAAACCTCTACTGCCATCCAGTGGTGCCTCTGAATTTTTTCAAATAAAACCTCTGGTGCAGCAAACCATGACTAGAATTTTAAAAGGATTCTCTCTCTTAAATGGCTAGAATGTTTTATATATTTTAATCTGAAACAACTAGATATAAAATTTTTTTAAAATAAACTATGCGTGTCTATTATATGTACACTATTATCGATAATACCATTTTTATCATTACAACAAGATCATGAATGAAGTGATGGCCCATTCCCATTCACATGTTGGACATGTGACTTCTTTAACTTCTTATTATAAAATAGGGATTCACATGAAGTTAAAAAAATATCACATAGACTCCCATGGAAAAAGTGCCAAACTCTTTTCAGAGTAGTTGTACCATTTTAGATTCACATTATAATTGTGTGAGAAATTTAGGTTCTCAGCATCCTTGTTAGCATTTGGTCTTACTACTGTTTCTTATTGTACATACTGACACATATATAAAGATGTCTTGTTGCAACTTTCCGGTTTATTTTCCTAATGGTTAAAGATGCTGAATTTCTTTTCATATGCTTATAGGCTGTCTATATCTTCTCTTTGGGAAATACTTGTTTGTACCTTTTGCCCATTTTCTATTTTTCTTTTTTTGCTGCTGACTTTTGACAGTTCTAATTCTAGTTATAACTCTTTTGTCAGATAAGCAGTTTGAAAACATTGTCTACCAGGATATAGCTTGTCTTTTTATTCTATTATTAACAGGAACTTTCATGAAGCAAAAGTTTTTATTTTTTTATTGAAATATAGTTAATTTACAATGTTGTATTAGTTTCAAGTTCATATTAAAGTGATTTTTATACATATATACACACATACATATATATATATATAAAACATCAAAAGGGTGATACATAAATATATATAAAAAGTTTTTTATTTTTGATGAAATCTGGTTTAACAAAAAAATTTTATGACACTTTTGATGTCATGTCCAAGAGTTCTGCCCAGGCCTACCTCCTAAAGATATTCCTCTCTGTTTTTGTTTCAACTGTTGTATAGTCTTACACTGTATATTTAAATCTCTGATCTATTTTGAGTTCACTTATGAATAAGACATGAGGTTTGGGGTGAGCTTCACTTTTTAGTATGTTCAATTGCTCCAGCACCACTTGCAGAAAAGACTGTGCTTCCTCCATGGAATTACTTCTGCACTTTTGTCAAAAATCAGTACATAACATAGGATTTTTATTTTGCTTTATAGTTAAATACATTGTATGAGGACTCCCAACCACAATCCTTTGGTGAAACTAATACAGAAAAATTTTAAAGAGATAATTTGATAAAAATGAAAATGAAAGCTCAATAACATGAAATGTTATTGGCTAGAAATACACAGAAAATTATTCAAGATGAGAAGCAGGTTCATATATATAATCTTAACCTCACTAGCTGAATTCAAACCTAACTTTAAATGAAAAACTATATAACACACCAGATGAAAGTGGGTCCTTACAGTGGTTTCCATGGCTTAAATCCTGGAGGAGCCCTTTACCAGCAACAGGACCTTGGAGCTCCAGCAACTAAAACTTTGATTTCTGCATTTGTCATCCTTGAACTATAAGTAATAATTCATGTCTCTCTTTGAGTTGCTGTGAGGCTGAGTTAATAAACATGAAACACTTCACATATGAGGAATGCAGTCAATGCCAGCTATCACTAGTCAGATTCAACATAAAAAGCCTGATAATTACAGAGAAAGCTTTAAGTCAAATCTGTTTGTTAGGGTGAGCTATATTCATCTTAAACCTTAAGCAGGTCCTATACTCTAAGTTCATTTCCTGCTTGTAAAGTAGGAACAAGTGAGCAGGAGATTGTATCACCATGGTCAGTTACTCTAGACTACTTCTAAAATACTAATTATCATCATTGACCATTATCAATAACATCAAATGTTTCTGGAGCCCTGATGTGTACAGAAAGTCCTGTGTTGGCTGCTAAAGTTAAAAAGCTATAAAAGCAGTTGCTCTGCAAGATTGCATGTTAGAGTCCACAAGCAAAAGTAGGCCATTCAAAATATAAAAAGGAGGAAAGTGGCTCCCAGAGGCTTATGAGACTAACCAGGTTCAGTATCCATCAAGCCCAAATGTGGTTAAAGGGCTGGATAATTTCAACTCCAACAATTCTGTTGACCTAACTTTTAAAGACAGAGCCAAATCCACAAAAACTCATGCAAATCAAATCTCTTAGCTATCCTAAGAGAAGGAAACAGAGATTAAGGAAATCTTCAGCTACAGAAGAATAGCAGAATTTGGTCAACAATTAGCATACATGAGAATTAACAATCAACAAACAAAATTCCATATGGTGCATTCAAGCATCACAGTTATTTATTTCTCATGAAGATAATTATCTACTTCATAATATTATTCTTTATATTTAAATATCTATATCACTATAATATAATAATATTATATTTAAAGAATAATATTGTGAGGTTTTTAATATTTGGGCTTCTGCAGTGGCTCAGTGGTAAAGAATCCATCTGCAATGCAGGATACACCAGTTCAATCCCTGAGTTCAGAAGATCCCCTGGAGGAGGGCATGGCAACCCACTCCAGTATTCTTGCCTGGAGAATGCCATGGACAGAGAAGCCTGGTGGGCTACAGTCCATACAGGGTCACAAAGAGTCAGACATGACTGAAGCAACTGAATATGTACACATTTAATATTTAATAGCATTATTTTGAAAGAAAAGTAGCACAGGTTGCTTGTATGCAAGTTCCTGGAACCTCTGTTAACATTCTAGAGTGTGCCAGATCACCGCCCACATCACCACTGCCTCCTGACAAGGCACCAATTTTCAGCAAATACAGAGTGACATCTTGTTGATTCAGCCCACTTTAGTGACAGCAAATACCTCCCTTGCCCAGAGAAGCATGATGACTCAGAAAAGTCACAGCCTGTGCAGGGGAGCAGTTGCTGAACAAACCCCAAGTGGCTTAGCAGGTTTAGACTGAAAAAGAAAAGTTATTTATATTCATGTGATAAATAAGTAGATGCAACTTGGAAATCAGTCTCCTCTTGATTTTAGAACATCACTCTCTCCATCCTAGTCTTTTTTTAAAAATCATAACAGCATTATACTGTTCCCTATGTATTACTTTGTTGACTAACATTTTGAAGACAGAAAATCTTAGCACTGTTATTTATTTATTCATCCATATATTTATTTTCAGGATCATGTCCATGTCTTTTCAAGAAAGATAAGAGTCCCAGTAATGTAGCCAAGATCTGAATGGCTCACTAAAGCTGAACAATTTCTGCCAATGGGAGCAGGAAAGAGAATTCACTCACTGATGCAGTGCAAACCCTGAACCATCCTGAAATGCTTTGGTCACCTGAAATGCCCAGGTGTCTGCTTCATTTGATTTGCACCAGACTTTCTCTCTGTTCTCTTGCCACCTAAATGTAGTTCATGAACCCAAGGAAGTGTTACCCGAACCAACTCAGAGCAAGAAGGGATGTAGGAAATGAGACCAGGATAGCTTGTTTCCCTGTGAGGTGGAAGGGGTACTGTTTGTTTTGGTTATTTTGAAGAGGGCTCAGAAAGCAAGAGGAAGGACCAGTTTCAACTTGAGGGACCTGGGTGTTTTATTTCAATAGCATCCCAGGATCTCCCTGGGAGTTCAGACAGTAAAGAATCTGCCTGCAAGGACGGAGATCTGGGTTCGATCCCTGGGTTGGGAAGATCCCCTGGAAGAGGGCTTGGCAACCCACTCCAGTATTCTTGCCTGGAGAATCCCATGGACAGAGGAGCCTGGTGGGCTACAGTCCACAGGGTCACAGAGTTAGACACGACTGGGCGACTAAGCCCAGGGCTGTCCACAGGTAAATTTCCGTGGGTCAGTAAGACTTACACTCTTGCTCCTGGCTTCATCTGGAATTACTCTGAATGTGAGTTTCTCCCACACCTCCGATTCTAATTACAAATACTGTCAGAGAAGGAATAGGAAACTGGAGCAAAATTCAGTGTGGACATCTCAGAGAAGAAGGGAGGAAATGGCCCAAATGAAAGATATAATGTCACTGGATGGTGGAGGAAAAGGTTTCTCTGAAGAAGAAATTTTAAATTGAAAACACTTGACTTGTAGTTGAAGTTGCAAAGAAGAGACCTATGAAGTATAACTTTAAACATACCTGTGTGAGAAGAACGATGCATAAATAGTTTCATAATCCATCTCCATTTAAAGAATATGGATAAGGAAGATAGTGCTACATATACACAATGGAATATTATTCAGCTACTAAAAGAAATGAAATAGGGTCATTTGCAGAGCTGTAAATGGACCTACAGTCTGTCATACAGAATGAAGTAAGTCAGAAAGAGAAAAACAAGTATTGTATAATAACACATATATGTGAAACCTAGAAAAATGGTTCAAATAAACCTACTTGCAGGGCAGGAATGGAGACACAGAAGTAAAGAATGGATACAGGTACATGGGAAGAGGGGCCTGAGGGCGGGGCAAACTGGGAGACTAGCATTGACATACATACACTGGATTCTCAGGTGGTGTGTGGAAAAAAATCCTCCTGCCAGTGCAGGAGATGCAAGAGATATGGGTTTGATCACAGGGTCAGGAAGACCCCCTGGAGGAGGAAATGGCAACTTGCCCCAGTATTCTTGCCTGGAAAATTCCATGGATAGAGGAGCCTGGAGGGCTACAGTCCATGGGGTTGCAAAGAGTCAGACACAACTGAACGACTGAACACACACACACACACACACACACACACACACATACACACACACACATATACACATTACCATGTGTACGACAGCTAGCTCATGGGAAGCTGCTGTGTAGCACAGGGAGCTCAGTTCTGTGTTCTGTGATGATCTAGAAACATGGGATGGTGTGGGTAGGAGGAAGGTGCAAAAGGGAGGGGATATATGTATACTTACAGCTGATATGTTTCATTGTACAGCAGAAACTAACATAACATTGTAAAAAAAAAATATGCTTCAATAAAAATAAATAAAATGAAACAAAACTAAAAGTGCCCTTTGTCATTATGATCTTTGGTAGAGCAATTTTACTTTTCTGTTCTGATGACCATGTAAGCAAGAGTCATAGATGCACAGGGATGTATTTGGCTTAGGAAAAGTCAAGGCTGAGGTAGCACAGGTGAGCAAAGAGGATATGGAATATGATTGATGCAAACAGAAGGATTTAACCTAAAGAATTTCGTTCTATGTTAAAAATAAATGCCCAGTCATGGAGCCAACTTTGAAACAATGTGAACTCTTTTCTGGTGTCTTTATAAATTGGTATAAGTCATGTGTCATATGGGAGCTCATCTGATCCTTGGTGAGCAAGGTAAACCTGGACTGAACCCCATACCTCCACTTGCTGCTGAAATTCAAAGCCATGCTAGGACCCTTGGTGAATACCTAAACACTTTACTATCACACAGCTTCCTCTACTGCCTGGGCTCCACATAGACTGACTGGGTGCCACCTCTCATCGATCTGGATATAAACACAGTTCCTGTATCATCATCCTCAGATGATGAATTAGAACTAAAGCATTTGTAAATATATGTGATTTTACTGATAATTGGAAAGGTGGGAACAAAAACACATCACTTTTTTTTAAAGTTTTTTTTCATGTGGGCCATTTTTTTTAAGTCTCAATGTGTTAGAGTAGTGTTTGTATTTTATGTTTTGGTTTTTTGGCCATGAGGAATGTGGGGTCTTAGCTCTCTGACCAGGAATCAAACCAATAACCCCTGTATTGGAAGGGGAAGTCTCAACCACTGGACCACAAGGGAAGTCCCAACATGTCTTATTGTATTGCCTTGCGCTCTTGTCCATTTTACCACTCAAGACCAGAAGTTTCTCTCCTGGCTTTTTCTCTGAAGTACCTGTTCTTCTGTTTTGCTGGCTTATGTATGCTCTTCTCCTAAAACTTGTCTCCTCTCCTCCCCTGGCTTCTTGGTAAAAAACAATACATTCTTCCTCTCACCTCACCCATAGCAGCTCCACTGTCCTCTGAAGTCACCAGCCGAAAACTTCCCAGCATTTATGAACTTGTTTTCTAAGCAGAAGCAGCTCATAGACAAGAATTCTGGCCCAAATGTTAGGCTGATATTTTCTAACCATATTATGTTATGTCTACATTTGAATGAAAGAAATCTGGTGTGATGATGCTGAAAATTATTCAGTTCAGTTCAGTTCAGTCGCTCAGTCGTGTCCGACTCTTTGCGACCCCATGAATCGCAGCATGCCAGGCCTCCCTGCCCATCACCAACTCCCAGAGTTTGCTCAAACTCATGTCCATCGAGTCGGTGATGCCATCCAGCCATCTCATCCTCTGTCATCCCCTTCTCCTCCTGTCCCCAATGCCTCCCAGCATCAGGGTCTTTTTTTTTTTTTTTTTAATATTATTTTATTAGTTGGAGGCCAATCATTTCACAACATTTCAGTGGGTTTTGTCATACATTGACATGAATCAGCCATATAGTTACACGTATTCCCCATCCCGATCCCCCCTCCCACCTACCTCTCCACCCGACTCCTCAGGGTCCTCCCAGTGCACCAGGCCCGAGCACTTGACTCATGCATCCCACCTGGGCTGGTGGTCTGTTTCACCATAGATAATATACATGCTGTTCTTTCAAAACATCCCACCCTCACGTTCTCCCCCAGAGTTCAAAAGTCTGTTCTGTACTTCTGTGTCTCTTTTTCTGTTTTGCATATAGGGTTATCGCTACCATCTATCTAAATTCCGTATATATGTGTTAGTGTACTGTAATGTTCTTTATCTTTCTGGCTTACTTCAATCTGTATAATGGGCTCCAGTTTCATCCATCTCATTAGAACTGATTCAAATGAATTCTTTTTAACGGCTGAGTAATATTCCATGGTGTATATGTACCACAGCTTCCTTATCCATTCATCTGCTGATGGGCATCTAGGTTGCTTCCATGTCCTGGCTATTATAAACAGTGCAGGGTCTTTTCTAATGAGTCAACTCTTCGCATCAGGTGGCCAAAGTACTGGAGTTTCAGCTTCAGCATCAGTCCTTCCAATGAACACGCCGGCCTGATTTCCTTTAGGATGAACCGGTTGGATCTCCTTGCAGTCCAAGGGACTCTCAAGAGTCTTCTCCAACACCACCTTTAAAAGCATCAATTTTTTGGTGCTCAGCTTTCTTCACAGTCCAACTCTCACATCCATACATGACCACTGGAAAAACCATAGCCTTGACTAGACGGACTTTTGTTGGCAAAGTAATGTCTCTGCTTTTTAATATGCTATCTAGGTTGGTCATAACTTTCCTTCCAAGGAGTAAGTGTCTTTTAATTTCATGGCTGCAATCACCATCTGCAGTGATTTTGGAGCCCCCCAAAATAAAGTCTAACACTGTTTCCACTGTTTCCTCATCTATTTGCCATGAAGTGATGGGACCAGATGCCATGATCTTAGTTTTCTGAATGTTGAGGTTTAAGCCAACTTTTTCACTCTCCTCTTTCACTTTCATCAAGAGGCTTTTTAGTTCCTCTTCACTTTCTGCCATAAGGGTGGTGTCATCTGCATATCTGAAGTTATTGATATTCCCCCCAGCAATCTTGATTCCAGCTTGTGCTTCTTCCAGCCAAACGTTTCTCATGATGTACTCTGCATATAACTTAAATAAGCAGGGTGACAATATACAGCCTTGACGTACTCCTTTTCTTATCTGGAATCAGTCTGTTGTCCCATGCCCAGTTCTAAATGTTGCTTCCTGACCTGCATATAGGTTTCTCAAGAGGCAGGTCAGGTGGTCTGGTATTCCCATCTCCTTTAGAATTTTCTACAGTTTATTGTGATCCACACAGTCAAAGGCATTGGCATAGTCAATAAAGCAGAAATAGATGCTTTTCTGGAACTTTCTTGCTTTTTCTATGATCCAGCGGATACTGGCATATTGATCTCTGGTTCCTCTGACTTTTCTAAATCTAGCTTGAACATCTGGAAGTTCACGGTTCATGTACTGCTGAAGCCTGGCTTGGAGAATTTTGAGCATTACTTTACTAGTGTTTGAGATGAGTACAATTGTGCAGTAGTCTGAGAATTCTTTGGCATTGCCTTTCTTTGGGATTGGAATGAAAATTGACCTTTTCCAGTCCTGTGGTCACTGCTGAGTTTTCCAAATTTGCTGGCATATTGAGTGCAGCACTTTCACAGCATCATTTTCAGGATTTGAAATAGCTCAACTGGAATTCCATCACCTCAACTAGCTTTGTTCATAGTGATGCTTTCTAAGGCCCACTTGACTTCACATTCCAGGATGTCTGGCTCTAGGAGACCAATCACAGCATCGTGATTATCTGGGTCGTGAAGATCTTTTTTTGTACAGTTCTTCTGTATATTCTTGCCATCTCTTCTTAATATCTTCTGCTTCTGTTAGGTCCATACCATTTCTGTCCTTTATCGAACTCATCTTTGCATGAAATGTTCCCTTGGTATCTCTAATTTTCTTGACGAGATCTCTAGTCTTTCACATTCTGTTGTTTTCTTCTATTTATTTGCACTGATCTTTGAGGAAGGCTTTCTTATCTCTCCTTGCTATTCTTTGGAACTCTGCATTCAAATGGGAATATCTTTCCTTTTATCGTTTGCTTTTCACGTCTCTTCTTTTCACAGCTATTTGTAAGGCCTCCCCAGACAACCATCTTGCCTTTTGGCATTTCTTTTCCATGGGGATGGTCTTGATCCCTGTCTCCTGTACAATGTCACGAACCTCCATCCATAGTTCATCAGGCACTCTATCAGGTCTAGTCCCTTAAATCTATTTCTCACTTCCACTGTATAATCACAAGGTATTTGATCTAGGTCATATCTGAATGGTCTAGAAGTTTTCCTTACTTTCTTCAGTTTAAGTCTCAGTTTGGCAACAAGGAGTTCATGATCTGAGCCACAGTCAGCTCCCAGTCTTGTTTTTGCTGACTGTATAGAACTTCTCCATCTTTGGTTGCAAGGAATACAATCAATCTGATTTAGGTGTTGACCATCTGGTGATGTCCATGTGTAGAGTCTTCTGTTGTGTTGTTGGAAGGAGGTGTTTGCTATGATCAGTGTGTTCTCTTAGCAAAACTCTTAGCCTTTGCCCTGCTTCATTCTGTACTCCAAAGCCAAATTTGCCTGTTACTCCAGGTGTTTCTTGACTTCCTACTGTTGCATTCTGGTCCCCTATAATGAAAAGGACATCTTTTTTGGGTGCTAGTTCTAAAATGTCTTGTAGGTCTTCATAGAACCATTCAACTTCAGCTTCTTCAGCACTACTGGTTGGGGCATAGGCTTGGATTACCATGATATTGAATGGTTTGCCTTGGAAATGAACAGAGATCATTCTGTCATTTTTGAGATTGCATCCAAGTACCGCATTTCGGACTCTTTTGTTGACCATGATGGCTACTCCATTTCTTCTAAGGGATTCCTGCCCACAGTAGACGATATAATGGTCATCTGAGTTAACTCACCCATTCCAGTCCATTTTAGTTCGCTGATTCCTAGAATGTCAACATTCACTCCTGCCATCTCCTGTTTGACCACTTCCAATTTGCCTCGATTCATGAACCTAACCTTCCAGGTTCCTATGCAATATTGCTCTTTAAGTTCCTATGCAATATTGCTCTTTACAGCATCAGACCTTGCTTCTATCACCAGTCACATCCACAACTGGGTATTGTTTTTGCTTTGGCTCCATCCCTTCATTCTTTCTGGAGTTATTTCTCCACTGATCTCCAGTAGCATATTGGGCACCTACCAACCTGGGGAGTTCCTCTTTCAGTATCCTATCTTTTGCCTTTTCATGGGGTTCTCAAGGCAAGAATACTGAAGTGGTTTGCCATTCCCTTCTCCAGTGGACCACATTCTGTCAGACCTCTCCACCATGACCCGTCCCCCTTGGGTAGCCCCACACAGCGTGGCTTAGTTTCATTGAGTTAGACACGACTGTGGTCCATGTGATCAGATTGGCTAGTTTTCTGTGATTATGGTTTTAGTGTGTCTGCCCTCTGATGCCCTCTCGCAACACCTACCGTCTTACTTGGGTTTGTCTTACCTTGGACGTGGGGTATCTCTTTACAGCTGCTCCAGTAAAGCGCAGCCGCTGCTCCTTACCTTGAACGAGGGGTATCTCCTCACAGCCGCCCCTCCTGACCTTGAATGTGGAGTAGCTCCTCTCGGCCCTCCTGGGCCCGGGCAACCGCGGCTCCTTGGACGTGGGGTTGCGCGCAGAAGCGCACCGGCTGCGACGGACCGCGCAGAAGCGTGGTCGTGAGGAGCTACCCCTTGCCCAAGGTCAGGGGCGGCGACCGAGAGCGCCAGGCTGCGACAGCGCAGGCGCGGCCCAGAGGAGCTACCCCACGTCTGAGGTCAGGGGCGGCGGCCAAGAGAAGCTACCCACGTCTGAGGTCAGGGGCGGCGGCCCAGAGGAACTACCCCACGTCTGAGGCCAGGGGCGGCGGCCAAGAGAAGCTACCCCACGTCTGAGGTCAGGGGCGGCGGCCAAGAGAAGCTACCCACGTCTGAGGCCAGGGGCGGCGGCCCAGAGGAGCTACCACACGCCTGAAAATCATTAGACTGGAACAAATGACTCCTCAACAGTTGATCTCATTTAATCCTTGCAAGTATAGGGATGGAGAAACTTTTCCTCTATTCTTTTGGGCTCAGTGCGAAGAACTTGCAAATTAAACAGGCAAGAGACAACATTAAGTAGAAAAAGAAACGTAAAATTTATATTGATGTTAATGTTACATGCACAGAGGCATCACAGAAAACTGAAAAACCTCAAGAAGTGGTCAGATTAAGGGGCCTATGGAACATTTTTAACAAGGGCCAATAAATTGTGGGGGTATCACAGTTGGTAAAGAATCCATCTGCCAATGCAAGATGTGGGTTTGATGCCTGGCTCAAGACAATCCCCTGGAGAAGGGAATGGCAACCCACTCCAGTATTCTTGTTTGGATAATTCCATGGACAGAGGAACCTGGTGGATTACAGTTCATGGGTTGCAAAGGAGTCACACACAATTGAGTGTGCACATGTACAATAAATTCTGGAGAAGTAAGTAAACAAAAGAAGAGGGATTTGGGTTTTCTAAGGCTGATATATTATGTGAGAAAAAATATATATGAGAGAAACTGATGCTAAAACCTTGGCCTCTGTACACCAGTGCCAAACCAAATCTCAGAGATAGAGTTTTGAGTGAGGTAGAAAAGAATAGCTTCATTGCTTTGCCAGGCAGTGGGGGACACAGTGGACTTGTGCCCTCAAAAATTGTCTGTCCCAACCTGGAGGGATTTGGTGAGGTGTTTCATGGCAATGGTTCAAGGGCAGGGTTATTGATAAGGATCAATTGATAGGGACTGGATTCCTTTAATCTGGCCTTAGGTGGTCTCCTGATGATCTGTGGTTCCTGAGGTTCTCAAACTTTGACCTTCTCTCTGGGATGAAGAATGCTTCCTCAAGCAGTTAACATCTTCCATTTGTTGGTGGTTTTATTTCTGCAGTTGAGCTCAAAGATACTGTTATGTGTATCCCTTCAAGAAAAGCTATGACAAACCTAGACAGTGCATTAAAAAACAGAGACATTACTTTGCCAACAAAGGTCTGTATAGTCAAAGCTGTGGTTTTTCTAGTAGTCATGTAGGGATGTGAGAGGTGAACCATAAAGAAAGCTGAGCGCAGGAGAACTGATGCTTTTGAACTGTGGTGTTGGAGAAGACTCTTGAGAGTTCCGTGGACTGCAAAGAGATCAAACCAGCTGATCCTGAAGGAAATCAATCCTGAATATTCATTAGAAGGACTGATGCTGAAGCTGAAGCTCCAATATTTTGACCACCTGTTGTGAAGAGCTGACTCATTAGAAAAGACCCTGATGCTGTGAAAGATTGAAGGCAGGAGGAGAAGGGGACAACAGAGGATGAGATAGTTGGATGCCATCACAGACTCAATGGATGTGAATTTGAGCAAGCTCCAGGAGATGGTGAAGGACAGGGAAGCCTGGCATGCTGTAATCCATGAGGTTACAAAGAGTCCGACACGACTGAGTGACTGATCAAAAAATCCCTTGAAGGGGAGCTAGGACTGTGCCCCAAGGTTGCACAATTGTTTCTCCACTGCTCCTCCCTTGTCTGCACACCCTCACTGATTAGCAGCTGTTTGAACTTGCCCTTTGAAATTCAAGAACTCAAGGAAGTTCAAGAAACAGGGGACACAAAGAATTTCAAGCCCAGGAGCCCCATAAGGTTCTACTCAGTTTCAGAACTAATGGAAGCAAAATATTATTTTAGTAAGGTTTTTCTTTACGTGGACTCATTTTGGTGCCAGCTCTCCAACTCTGGTGATAAGATTTGCTATCCTCATGTTGGTACAAAGTTTTTGGGAGGGAGTAGTTTGTGTGTGGTGCTCAGTCATGTCCAACTTTTTGCAGCCCTATGGCCTGTAGCCCTCCAGGCTCTTCTATCCATGGGATTTCCCAGGTAGGAATCCTGGGAAATCATTCTGGTGAGTGGGTTGCCACTTCCTCCTCCAGGGGATCTTCCTGACCCCAGGGATCAAACCCATGTCTTGGGTCTTCTACACTGTCAGGCAAGTTCTTTACCACTAGCGCACCGGGGGGTAAGTTTACACTCTGCTTTTAGGCAGAAGGGTGAGGGCAAAGGACTTTTCTTGGATGTGCTGTTTCTCGGTTGCTTTCAGTTAAAAAAAATCAATATGTCAAAGTAGCAAATTTGGGGTGGCATGTCCTGATCCCCTTCACAAAATAGTGAAGTGCCTTTATGCTCACTTTACAGACGAAAGCTCTAAAGCAATAAAAAGCTAGGAAGTTTCCTCAAGATGGCTCTGGAACTATCTGGAACCAGGATTTAAACAAGATGAACAAATATTTGAATGGAAGTATTTGGAAGCAACATCACTCGGAATTAAACTTTAGCAAAATGCTGTGAAATGCAGTTTGACACATATAAATCAGCCAATCTCATTTTCCCCTTATTGTTGTTTTGAATTTTCCCAGGAGTTCTTTTTTCCCAAGGTTATTTACTTTAACCCTTCTATCTGGAGCCAGGCATCTCATTAAGCCCTTCTTTCTGTCTACGATATCAGTAAAGGGAATTCCTTGATGGTCCAGTGGTTAGGACTCCACGCTTCCATTTCAGGGGCATAAGTTCTGTCCCTGGTCAGGGAACTATGATTCTGCATGCTGCTAGATGAAACAAAAAAAAGATATGAGTCAAATAAAACTATGCAGTTAAACAGGATTAAAAAAGGAAAAAGAAAATCAGGTTTACGATATGAGTTATAAATATCTAACCATTCATGGTGGTATCTGATGATTTCATTTCTCTTTTTTCTTCGTCTTTTTTTTTCTTTTTTCTGAGAAAGGGGAAAGAAAGAAGAAGGAATGCTGAAGGAATGTTAGAAATATTATATCACTAGTTAACTAGAACAATTTTTGGTTTTCATTATGTCTATTAAGCCCTTATCCTAAACATAGCCTTCAAACTTTCTATTCCAGAATTTATACATTGTAGTGCACTGATTGGTTCAGACGTCTTCCTCTATTAAACTGTAATCTTCTAGCACAATTGTTTTTCAAAAAATATTTTTGGAATAAGGCAATAAGTATCAATGCAATTTTAGTGAAATTACTAAAGGAAGTTCCTCAATTTTCCTCTAGAGGCTTGATATTCAGCCAAAGTCGTGGATTGAATGAATCAAAATGAGTCAATCTTGAATTGGGGTTATTAACATCTAGCTCCAAATGGAGGAGGATTTCTATATCACAATGTTTCATTCATGTTTCATTAAGTGTTATCCACTTACCCACAAGGGATGTGAACTCTCATTATTTGGTAAGTTTTTATCTAATATTCTGTTATATGCTCCCAGAGCCACAAAAACTGTTGGTTGGGTTAGAGTAATTTATTTTCACAATTTCCTTGATGGATGTGTAACTCAGAGAGGTAAAGTGAGCTGCCCAGTTCATCACTTTGATTATTAAAATCATGCTCAGGTTTTCTAGAAAGAGCATCCATGCTGCAAACCATAGTACCTGGAGCATAGCTGATGAGCAACTGAAATGTATTGAATTAATAAATCAACAAGTTAAAGAACAAGGGGTTTAAGTCCTAAAAATACACATACTTTTTCCTTCACTTAAGCCATCAGCCTTATCCTCCCTGAAACATGTAAGAATTGTCAATTAGAATCAACCCCCATCTTTGACCAGATGTACAGGAGAGGAATGGGTACTTCTCTGAGTGACTTTTTCTAAAACAAAGGTCAAAACATTATCTACCTGAGGTGCCCCCTACCCTGCTTTTTTTTTTTTTTTTTTTTTATTTTATTAGTTGGAGGCCAATTACTTCACAACATTTCAGTGGGTTTTGTCATACATTGACACGAATTAGCCATAGAGTTACACGTATTCCCCATCCCGATCCCCCCTCCCACCTCCCTCTCCACCCGACTCCTCTGGGTCCTCCCAGTGCACCAGGCCTGAGCACTCGTCTCATGCATCTCACCTGGGCTAGTGATCTGTTTCACCATAGATAATATACATGTTGTTCTTTTGAAACATCCCACCCTCACCTTCTCCCACAGAGTTCAAAAGTCTGTTCTGTACTTCTGTGTCTCTTTTTCTGTTTTGCATATAGGGTTATCATTTACATCTTTCTAAATTCCATATATATGTGTTAGTATGCTGTAATGTTCTTTATCTTTCTGTCTTACTTCACTCTGTATAATGGGCTCCAGTTTCGTCCATCTCATTAGAACTGATTCAAATGCATTCTTTTTAATGGCTGAGTAATATTCCATGGTGTATATGTACCACAGCTTCCTTATCCATTCATCTGCTGATGGGCATCTAGGCTGCTTCCATGTCCTGGCTATTATAAACAGTGCTGCGATGAACATTGGGGTGCATGTGTCTCTTTCAGATCTGGTTTCCTCAGTGTGTATGCCCAGAAGTGGGATTGCTGGGTCATATGGCAGTTCTATTTCCAGTTTTTTAAGAAATCTCCACACTGTTCTCCATAGTGGCTGTACTAGTTTGCATTCCCACCAACAGTGTAAGAGGGTTCCCTTTTCTCCACACCCTCTCCAGCATTTATTGCTTGTAGACTTTTGGATAGCAGCCATCCTGACTGGCGTGTAATGGTACCTCATTGTGGTTTTGATTTGCATTTCTCTAATAATGAGTGATGTTGAGCATCTTTTCATGTGTTTGTTAGCCATCTGTATGTCTTCTTTGGAAAAATGTCTGTTTAGTTCTTTGGCCCATTTTTTGATTGGGTCATTTTATTTTTCTGGAATTGAGCTTCAGGAGTTGCTTGTATATTTTTTAGATTAATCCTTTGTCTGTTTCTTCATTTGCTATTATTTTCTCCCACTCTGAGGGCTGTCTTTTCACCTTACTTCTAGTTTCCTTTGTACTGCAGAAGCTTTTAAGTTTCATTAGGTCCCATTTGTTTAGTTTTGCTTTCATTCTCAATATTCTGGGAGGTGGGTCATAGAGGACCCTGCTGAGATTTATGTCGGAGAGTGTTTTGCCTATGTTCTCCTCTAGGAGTTTTCTAGTTTCTGGTCTTACATTTAGATCTTTAATCCATTTTGAGAAAAATATGGAACGCTTCACGAATTTGCGTGTCATCCTTGCGCAGGGGCCATGCTAATCTTCTCTGTATCGTTCCAATTTTAGTATATGTGCTGCCAAAGCGAGCACCCTACCCTGCTCTCTTAATTTTTTTTTTTTTTTTTTTTTTTTTTTTTTAGCTGCATGACTGGGCCTGAAGGATTTTAGTTCCCCAACAAGGAATGAAACTTGAGCCCCTGCAGTGGAAGTGCTAGAGCCTTAACCACTGGACCACCAGGGAAGGCCCTTAGTTTATCATTTTTAATTGTTGCCAGTTTCTTGGATTTTGACTCCAGGTTTCTCATCAGTGAAAGAAGAAGTAAGTCTTCTTCGTGGGGAGGTTGTTCATCAGAGGAGGACGTGTACTTTCTCTACCTTCTACAGAGCACCGAACAACACCTGGGCCACCCCAATGCTTATAGAATCACAAGGAGCTCTCTTACCCTCAACTGATTTTCTGGGCTAAATTGCATGGGAGGCAGAGTGATTGAAGAAAATGACAAGGCTATTGATTAGAATGTTCGCTTCCACTTCACAGCACAGTTGGCCAAGTTCAGCTTCCTCTGAGCACCACTGCCTTCTCCCTAGGGTGTGCCCTTGTCTGCATAACGCGCCGTCCCAAAGCATGACTGGGAGAAAACGAATCAGAGGGGGATTCTGAGCTGATATTGTTCATCACTGACTGTGATGAACCTTTTCCAAGGCTGGGAAAGACAACCAGGAGACAAGGTTTCTCCAGGAGAGGAGAAGCTGTGCTCTCCTTCCTTCCCATGAAATCTTAGTCCAGCCCTTACCTCTATTTTTTAAAATTTAGAATGATGCTGATTCTTGTCCTGCATCAGAATAATCATATTAGATGCATCGGTATAATAGGCAAAATTTGAGGCAAACATTTGGCTCTGCTCAGAGAAGCCACATTTATGAAAGCCCAGTTAACAACAACTGGCCATTGGGAGAGGCAAGGAACGCAAGTGAAGAGGCCCATGTGGGATGAGGTTCTGTCTACCTTTGAGAGAAGGATGAGAATGCTTCAGAGTCTGCATGGAAATAAGTGCTGTGCTCTCCGGCCTCAGGGGCCACCCCGTTAGGTCCAGACACACGGGCAACACGTCAGCACTTCCACCTGTCTCCAAAGGCACCCTCTTCACAGAAGCTGTGACTCCAATAGCTTCAGTTTTTATGTGTTTCTTTAAGAATAGATGCATTTTTATTATCTTGAAATGGAACACTAGAAACACATCACTTTTACATCTCTCCCTTACCTAGAGTTCAAAGTATTGCAACAGAGTTCTATTTCTTTTCTGTAAGAAATCATGGCAGGTGACCTGGAGGTTCCCCCAACGCGAAGAGTCAGGGGGTTGAAGGTTTAGCTTGTGAACTAAACATCCACACTAACCATCATGTCAGTTTGGAATGACCTGCTGTTGGAAAATAAACTGCTCTAATAGTTCATAGAGAACACTGAGTTTTGTCAAAAATCTGTCACTTTCAATGAGAATGAGGATGACATTTAAGGAGTCATTCTGCTTCTTGCTTTGCAGATGTAGTTTCTGACACTGCCTATAAAATGAATCTGTGGAAGTAATCAAGACTATCTAATACCCAATGATGAAATAAAAGAATCACTCAAGAATTATTAGTTTATTTTGTTTTGCTAGATACTCATCAAAAAAAAGTTCCAACCTACTTTATTGATAATGGATGTCATCTATTTGGACTTAAGTCTTTAATTTCATTTCTCAGAAACAAGGCACATGATTCTCTCTGTGAAAGTTCAATTACCAGCTGAAACCACATTAGGTTTTTAAGCTACTGAATTAAATTAGGTGCTTTGAAACAGTCATTGACTGAAGAGCTTAACATCAAGCTTTGAGAACACAGAGACATTTGCAGTGAATCAATAGTATTGGCAAAGCTATCTCCTGGCTTACCTGCAAATAGTGAATCGCAGCTCCTATTTTTTGAAAACTAATTTGTTTTCACACCAGGAGTAAAATTGCCTCTGTTTTCCCCTTCAAATGTTCATCTTAAGAAATTAAATCTGAGAACAGGGAGAGGGCTATATTTTAGGGAAAGAGGCCACCAAACAGCCTCCAAACCCTGAAGCGGAGGCAGTGAGGCCTTCTTTGTTCAGTTCCTTTTCTTCAGGCTCCACCCCTAAGTATGTAGACCTTTCTGCTCTCAGAACCCACAGCCCCATCCTTCTCTCCCTCAGCTTGGGGACCCTCTGTGTCTTCTGGAGGAGCATCTGTTTCCTGATGTTCTTCCTAGGCATTCTGTTTCTGTTTTCAGATTATACCCCACCCCCACCTCATTTCCTGCTTCCTTCTAAACCTAACTTCCCTGAAGGTTTGAGCCTTTGAGGATAGCAAAGAATGATTTGCAAGCCAGTTGCCCTTTCTACCCTGCCTCTAACTTGTTTAAAAGCAGAAAATACAAAGGGACAATATGCATTTCATATATACCACATTTTTACCATATGCCAGCATATATGCCACATATATACCACACATTTTTACATATATTGGCTCATTTAAACTTCCTACAACCACATGAAAGAGTATTATCTCCATTTTATAAGTGAGAAAACTGAAGCTTAAGGAGATTGATTTGTCCAGGTTTTAAAAAATAGTTCAAAGTAGAAGTAAGAATTCAAGTAGAAAAATCTCATCCCCAAATTAATCTAATTAATTACTTCACTAACCTTTGCCTAATGATAAGTTTTCTGAAGATAAAATAATGTGGTTCTTTATTTTACGTAGATCTACTGAAACAGCAAGGAACTTCAGAAAGACCTGCCTTTTATTTATAGTTACGTGGAGTTTAAAGATATGATTAGTCCTGTTTCCCAGAGAAATATAGGAAAAAGAACTTTAACATGGATATAATAACATCCAATATTTTTTTGAAAATTAGTCTTGACTTGCAACTTTTTGAGGACAGGGTTAACACTCTTATCTCCTCTCAGAAATGCCTAACACATTCCTTGTAAATAGTAAATAATAAATAGTAATCTATATTCCCACTTGTAAATAGGTCTGGGCAATTGCTCAGTGAGGCTCATACGGGGCTCAGGGAGGAGGTACAATAACTATCTTGGGAAAGCAAATCTTTAAATACTCACTGCCAGAAAACCTTGTGCTTATCTTGAAACACTAGTGCTTTTTTATTTTAGGAGGCTTCTCAACTATGCTGTTGATTCAGAGGTGGCGCTAGTGGTAAAGATCCCCCAGGAGACATAAGCGACAGGTTCGATCCCGCATCAGGAAGATTCCCTGGAGGAAGGCATGGCAACCCACTCCGGTATTCTTGCCTGGAGAATTCTGTGGACAGAGAAGCCTGGCAGGCTATAGTTCATAGGGTCACAAAGAGTCAGACAGGACTGAAGCAGCTTAGCATGCATGCATCATGGTGTAGGTACCCCACTACTTACTTGGGGTAGGTAGTCTGGTATCTATCCCAAGAAAATTCAGGGATAGAGTGGCAAAGCATAGAAAATTGTGACAACACTTTAGAAAAGGGACTTAAATATATATATATATATATATCAAATTTGGGGGTGCTTCCTAGGTGGTGCAGTGGTAAAGAATCCACCTGCCAATGCATGAGATACAAGTTCGACCCCTGGGTCCGTAAGATCCCCTGGAGAAGAAAATGGAAACCCACTCAGTATTCTTGCCTGGGAAATCCCATGGACAGAGGAGCCTGGTAGGCTACAGTCCATGGGGTTGCAAAGTGTAGGACACACATCAGAATTTATTTTTAAAATCCATTTCCTTTAACTCAACAATTCTACTTCTAAAAACTTTAGCCCTGATGGTCTTTTTTGTTGTTGTTGTTCTTGACGGTCTTTTGATGAGTCAACTTTGCTAAGCTGCAGTCCTCAGTTATTCATAAACACTTATCCAAGTGTTGCCATGAAGGTTTTGTTTGTTTGGGTGTTTTTTTTTTTTTTTTTAAGATGTGATTAAAGTAAAAAAATCAATTGACTGTAAGTAAAAGAGATCATCTTAGACAGTCCATGGGGTCACAACGAGTAGGGCACGACTGAATGACAAATACTTCACATGTTTTATTTGGTGGGATTTTTAGGACTTTGAGCCCAGAAGACAGCATCTCAAGTAACCCTGAGAGAATTTCTGCAAGGAGGTGGGGGGAGGAGCCAGGTTATATAGTAATAGAAGTTTTGCAACAAAGGGCAGGTTATTGTTAATTAAAGAAAACTCGGGTTAAGGAATTTAATACTTTTCCATGTATGGGAACATGCAGGAGTTTGGGCTTACTGAATTCATTCCTATGATATGAACCTCAGCTTTCTGGTGCTAGTTTCTTTGTGTTTTCACACCTGAGTTTTCTCAAGGTTCACCAGCTCACCATCCATGGTGGCTAATAATTGCTGATGAATGTGACATCCTTTGTTTACTGGTATGGCAGGAAATTTTCCATTTCTCACCTACAATTCCATACCTGGCTGGCTGGCCTCCACAGGGTGAGCCAGATCCTTACAATAAATCCCTTGGCAAACATGTCCTACTGCTTCTGCTTCATAGGGTAAGCCCTGACTGAGACGATAAAAGAAATAATCTGAAATTTGTGAAACTTTCACATACTAAGGTTACCATGAGAGCTTTTCTGTAATAGCAAACTTAAGTGTGCCCTAGTGGCTCAGAGGGTAAAGAATTTGCCTGCAATGCAGGAGACCCTAGGTTTGATCCCTGGATCGGTAAGATCCCCTGGAGAAGGGAACAGCTATCCTCTCCAGTAATTTTGCTTGGAAAATTTCATGGACAAAGGAGTCTGGCGGGCAGCTACAGTCCATGGGGTCCCAAAGAGCTGGACATGAGATAGAAACTTATGAATTCAACTAAAGTAATTATGGCACAGTTACTTGTTGTATTTATATGTCTGGAAATTTTGGTAATATCATAGGAAAACTTATGTTTAATTTTAAGTTTAAAATGCAGGATAGAAACTATAGGGAGTATGGTCCCAGTTATGTAAAAGTGTATCCAAAAAAAAAAAAAAAAGAGCCTAGAAATAAACTTGTATTAAGAGAGGTTGTCTTTGGGAGGTAGAGCTATGTATTATATTTTAAACTGAGACAAAAAGAAGAAATTTTAATCCTCTAAAAAAACTAGGAATTTATGCTGTGCATCCTTTCAGAATTAAGGATATATCCAAATATACATAATTTTAAAACTAGTACTTTATATTCATGGGCCTTTTTCCAAGAAATCTAGCACTTTAAGATTTTATGCAATGTTAATATAGTCTTACATAATACATAAACTTGGATAATTTTATTGTAAATCTGGTGAGGTACTTGATTCTAGAACCAAGAACATAAATAAGATGAAACCAGAAATCATTGTAAACAAAGGGATGAGGGCTCTAAAGTTTCAAATATTAATAACTTGCTTTTATTTAAATCACACATTGTGATACATTCTGTAGAGTGCTAGGAAAGGCTTACTATAACTAGCACAACCCATCAGAAAAACATACACATAAAAAGCACAGAAAAGATTGTTACTACAATTCTGCTTGCTGAATAGTTGCCTGAAATTAGATTGAGATTGAGCTAGACATCTTTCTGTCAAAATGAACCATAATTTTAGCAGATGTTATAATAGGAATATATTTAACACTTATGTGTCTGTTTCTATGCAATATATATATATATATATATATATATATATATATATGACAAATGTTTCTCACAAGCCCATGCACCCCTCACCCCCACCATCTGCATGTGCACACGTCTGAATTTGTCTTCCCTCTCTTAATCTGTCTCTAAAAATCAACAGTTTTTGTTAGAAAAAGAGTCAGGAAAGAAATAAAAAGAGATAGATGGAATCATGATAATAGACCCATGAGATTTTTTTCAGCAGTTAAATCTGATTGTGTACAGAAATGAGATATAAAGTGAATTTTCTGTCTTCTAGGATTTCTCCAGCAGGGATAAAAACTCAGCAGTGTGCCTTAGTTCAAGCTTCCACATTTAGTTATTGACCATCTAACCTCTTAGCACGTCTTAAACATGCTTTATACATACGTTTAAACAGACATTGAGTCTAACTACTACAGCGGAAACCGTTGCTTTATGTTATGTTGCATTTTATGTGTAAAGAACCCATCTTTTCTATCTTGAATGTATGTACTGTGAAAATACACATGTATATTCAGAAGGATAATGACATTTCAATAGGTTAACTTTGAAAATACATACTTGAAAGTCACAAGAATGTGGATGCCAAATACAGGGTCAATGGCTTTCCTTTTCTGCTTGCCTTGTGTCTCTAGATCTGGAGCGCTTCCAAATTGTCAGATTTGAAAGAAGTCAAACTTCGGAGATTCTGAGGTCAGACGGCAGGGTTTACGTGAGGGACATCCTCCAATATGAGTGTGCACCTCCCTTCCCCACCCTCCAGGGGGTAAGAGCTTCTTTGGAAAAAGAGAACATCCTGGGGAGGCATGCTCTTTAGCCAACAGTCCTGAGTGCTATGAGGTCACAATCATAACTTCATACAGAAATGCTGGAAGAAGTCAGTAAGGTTTGGCAATGTGCTGTGGGCATATGAGCTTGTTAGGGAAAACATGTAGTGACTGTGAAGAGTTGATGACAATTCTGGATCCTCTTCTTTGAAGCATCTGTTTTCATTTATATTCAGTTGTTCATCTGCTATTCATTCAGGAAGGATTTTTAGTAGCTTAGATATATATATATAAGCAGTTGAATCTATACGGAAAGCTAATAATATAGTCAATGAGAAAAGGTTAAGGCAGAGTTCACTGTATATGTGTGTGTATCTGTGTGCATATGTATAAATATACTTGGCAATTTTCCCTTTTAATTGTAACATGACTTTTATTTATACTAGAACTAATTATGAATAATAATGTTGTTAGTTTCTGAGGCAAGTGGCCATTCAGTTCTCTGATTCTCAACCTAAAGTTTTTTTGTTCTGAAGGTGAGCAGTTCTGTGCCCAGAGAAAATGTGGCTTTTTTATCCTGAAGCATTAGATAAACTCTCTTTTATCTAAGGCACTGTTTTCATGTGAAGGCAAATAAGATTATTGTATTAGGTAGAATTCAAAATTCATTTTTAAATAAAACTCTTGGACCACTTGAAGTTATACCCTCAGACTCTAGGGTTACACTTGTCATTCACTCATTCATTCTTAAACAGAATACCAAAGGCACGAAACATGGAAAGAAAATAATTGGTAAATCGAACTTCATTAAAATGAAAAACATGTGTTTGTTTTTAAAAAAAAAAAAAACACCGCTAAGAAAATAAAGAAAAGCCAAAAACAGGAAAAAAAAATTCATGCATATTCCAGGATATAGAAAGAACACTTACAATTTAATAACAAGAACACAACTCAAAAAGTGCCAAATTGTTTTCCAACTTGGTTGTACAAACCCCCACCCCCACCCTGCAGTGTATGAAAGTCAAGTTACTTATTAACTGTGTGATCTTTGGTCAGTCACCACACCTCGCTGACTCAGTGGTACAAGAACAATGCAAAAATAGTTGCCATGAAGCTCCCTCCAAGAAGTGAGGTCTTTCCCTCAAACTTTGGAAACTGGCGGGCCTTGTGACTTGCACAACAGAAAGCTCTAGAAATAAGGCTAAGCTAGTTCCCAGCCTGGGCCCCAGGAGGTCTTGAAGCTTCCACTCTGCAGTTTTTGGAACTCAAGGGGTTCCATGAACAAACCTGGGTTACCAGGTTAAAGAAGAGCCCTGATGTCTCAGCTAAGGCCTTTCTAGACCAGGAAGCTTCAAACTCACTTGTGATCACAAGTTCATGTCTCTGCCAGATCACCTAGACCAACTTAAGATCAAGAACTGGGCAGTGAAGCCCTCCCTGTCCAGTTCACCATCTACAGAATCACATTTGGAGTTGATAGTATAAGCCGATAATTTTGGAGGTGGTTTGTTAACCACATAATTGATAGAGATACCTCACAGTGAGATTGGCTAGGATAAGAATTTACCTAATAAAACTGTTGAGAGATTTTTTTAATTAACTTTTTTATTGGAGTATAGTTGATTTTATAATATTGTGTTAGTTTCTGCGGTACAGCAGAGTCAGTTATACATACACATATATCTCTTGTAGATTCTATTCCCATATAAGGAATAGAGTTGCAGAGTATTGGCTAGAATGCCCTGTGCTGTACAGTAGGTCCTTATTAGTCATTATTCTTGGGAGTTATATTTTTTTCTTTTTAATTGGAGTATTCTTGGGAAATTTAGATAAGATCATACATGTAATCCTCTCTGCCCAGTCAGCGTACTCAACTACCTTAGCCACAATAAGAGCTATTGCTATTATCATAATCTTTATCTTGTGGGGGAAGGAGCTTTTTCAAAAGTCTGGCACTTCATGTGACTAATGTTATAGCCTATGAAACTTCCCACTTTGAGAAAAAATGTCATTATGAGCTATGGTGTAGCCCTTCTATAACACTGGCTGAAAATTACTCTTCCTGACAAGGAAAGTGGAGGCACTTCAGAAGATGGCTGTTTAATGCAAATATGTTGTTGCTCAAGAGAGGAAGAAACTTTATGTTTCTTCTCCCTATTAATCTATCAGCTTATGCACTCACGCTAAGGAGCTCCAGTCGTGTCTGACTCTTTGTGACCCTAGGGACTGCAGCCCACCAGGCTCCTCTGTCCATGGGATTTCCCTGGGAGGGATATTCGAATGGGTTGCCATTTCCTTCTCCAGGGGATCTTCCTAACTCAGGGATAGAACCCTGGTCTCCTGCATTGCAGGCAGTCTCCAGCATTGCAGGTGTATTCTTTACTGACTGAGCCACCAAGGAAGCCACAATAGAGGTTGATCA
Source organism: Muntiacus reevesi (assembly GCF_963930625.1). Classification (NCBI taxonomy): domain Eukaryota; kingdom Metazoa; phylum Chordata; class Mammalia; order Artiodactyla; family Cervidae; genus Muntiacus; species Muntiacus reevesi. The sequence goes on along the minus strand of NC_089265.1, from coordinate 6,214,401 downwards.
AACACTAATTCTTTTTAAATCTTCCCTTTAATTTTTTTTGCATAATTTTCAAAATTTTTACAAAGTCTTTCTCAGAAGTGCATTAACTGTTATACTAACAAGTGTTAATGTAGTTCCTGTCTTTCCCCGAAAGGACTATAAAAACTGCAAGGCTTTTAGGATTTAAGGCATGGATAGAAATACTCAACCCAGGTGTTTCTAAATCACCTTCCACCATCTCAAACTATGCTGTACTTGAACAGGTCTGGCAAAATGTCTTAGAACGTCGTCTGTGTTTGTATCAAGTTATGTTAAATCCAGAATAAATGCATAAAATAAAGCAAAGCCTGCTGACATATTTATTTTCAGGACACTTCTGTCATATGAACTTTATAATCATATTTGAAAATCCAGCTGTAGAAAGGTATGTTACTAGATGAATGGCTATTGGTCATTTGCCAAACCACAAAATTGAACTGCATATAGTAAAGAAAAACTACAAACCAATGTTGGAGCAATTCATCCTTTCAAGTCAAATTCTTCAATTAATCACCTAATTGCTATCAATATCAATATAATAACCCTTCTAACACCTATTAAAAATAAAAATGACTACCACATTTTTCTGAAATCTTGCTAAAAGTGATTTCTGGCTTTTAAAAGCCTTGTCTAAAGTGTTTGTATAAATATAAATGTCCTCTGTGTCCAATGTAATCAATTTTCCATTTTCAGTAAATTCCAGAGAACTCTGCCCTCTATAAGAAGTGTTGGCTGGATATCCTTGTGGACTGGTTTTACTAGCAAAAGTGTTCATTACAGAGGAATGTCTCCATGTGGGATAGACTTCAATTCCAGGAAGGCGACAGGTTCAAGTGTAAGTATTATTTCTCCCCAATTAGGAACAAAATTGTGTTTATTACCCCCAAAATACATTGCTTGAGCCGGAATTTATGGATCTGCATAACTGGAGTAATTTTCTTTTTAGGCTGAGACCCTTTCTCATGGTAGCCCTATGCTTTGAGCAAACATCTGAACCAGAACTCTAAGTGGTTGTGGTTAATGCATACATCGCCGGAGATCTTTGGCAGTTCAAACGTGCAGCACATAAAATCTCTGCCACTTTGAGACCCAAGACCACTTGGGAAGATATTCTCTGTTTTAAATATAGTCATAAAAATGAAAGTGAATTTTATTTGATGAGAATGATGTGAAAAAAATTATACATTAGGCATTTGAGGAGTCAATAAATGGGCTGAATGGAGCCAAGGCCTATTACATGTGGTCTGAGGAAATGTGTTTACAAGATGTGAGTGATGCAATTAATAGGATGGATCTAGCGCTGCCAATGCTGTGGGCTCTCAGGCTAAGCAAATGGTATCCCCATTATATTCCCCTTCTTTCCTTGCCACTGCTTTCTCCTACTCCACTGAATTGAGTGCCATGGTGCAGCTTAGACTATATTATCAACCCAGGAGGAGCAATCTTAGATACAAGGACTCAATCTGTTTTCTCCCTGTTGCCCTAGCTTCTGTGAACACTACCATCCCTACATGTGTGCTCAGTGGCTCAGTCTTGTCTGACTCTTTGTGACCCCACGGACTGTAGCCACCAGGCTCCTCTGTCCCTGGGATTTCCCAGGCAAGAATACTGGAGTGGGTTGCCATTTCCTCCTCCAGGGGATCTTCTCAACCCAGGGGTTGAACCTCCGTCTCCTGCATTGGCAGGCGGGTTCTTTACCACTGAGCCACCTGGGAATCCTTACCAACCCTACAGAACTATCCTATTTGCCCTGCCCAGCTTTTTCCTAGTTTTCACTGTTGAACTACATTTTAATTCCTACCTCTTCAGCCCATGTTTGTCCCTTTCACTACTCTGATTACACAGTCCTTTACATTTGTGTGGACCTAATTGAGGATGGGAAGAAAGTAAGGATGGGTGCTTTGTCATATCTGAATATTTTTCTAGTAATCTTGCCCTAATTTTGTATTTTTGTATGGTAAAGTCAATGAAAATACTTGAGTGAATGAAGCACGTTTTCTATTCGAAGAAAGCATGTATTTCCCTGCCCGTGGGCCCTCCACTCCATTTACCACGACAGAGGAATAGGTAAGTTATAAACCCACATGAGGAATATGGGTGAGGGGCCATCAGCAGGGGTTTTCACGAGCTGGTGGAAAATGGAAATCAGATGGACAAGGGTGATGCTGCAGGAAGGAAAAGCGGAGGGTGAAGGTCCACCTACTGAGAGACTTGCTGCTGAAGAAGGGGCTCTGGGTTTAGCGGAGGAGCTCGCCTAAAACATCCGAGTGCAGCAAGGGAAGGGAGACATGGGGTCCCAGAAATGAAGAGGCAACCCGGGAGAGGGACCCGGGAAAGTCCAGGACGAGTTGGCTGGAGGAGGCCTAGAACGCAGCCGGCCAGGGTGGGAACAAAAGGATGGGACACTCCAAGTGGGAAGGTTCTAGGAAACAGAAAACACAACACAAGAGATTAAAATAGTGTATAAACAGATTAGCAGGATGGGTACATAGCAGTCAGAGTGCTAGTTCTTCCTATTCCATAATAGGTGGTCTAGAGATAAGGTCAAAAGTAGACCAAATGAGCAAAAACTAACCAGATTATTTACAAATACAGTTAAAACACCAGAGAAAGACTTAAAATGGTCAAGATTTTTTCCTCTGGGGAGTGGGGCTTGGGTGAAGAGCTGTAGGGATAAGAAGCCTCAGCAATTGTCTTAATCTAATAAAAAAAATAGTAAACACAATGATATCATAACATAATAGTATAATAATATAGGTATTGATACTAATTAGTAGAGGTCTACAAAGTGAATAAATTCAACTATGGCAAGTGTATACTTAAAAACTCCTGTAGAAGATATAACTTTTGTAGACATAAAGTCATAAATAGACACCAATTACCTTAATCATTGCATATCTTAAAAACTTATCCCAAGGAAATAATATATACCATCAAAAATTTACATGTAGGAAGACTTATCATGGGCACTTTTTCTATTTAGGAACTTTATAAGTCAGTAAAATGTGCAATAAAGAAATTATTTAAAAGATTATGGGATCATGCCCAGCACACTGAAGAAGGCCAAATGACTGTTAAACTTCTAGGACAGAATAGTGTGAAAAATCCCTATTTTGCATTCAGAAACATAATGACATGGAAAATGATCACTAGTCCCATGAAAAAATTAAAATTATATCTGAAATATAATCTCCATTTTTAATAAAAAATGAAGTCACATGAATGTGCACAAGTCACACAAGTCACATGAATGTGCACACAGAACTATAAAAAAAGATAACACCAAAATACTAACAAAGTTTAAGGTGCTCTTTGTACTTTTAAAAATTTTCAAAATGAGAATAAAATGAACATGTGGTACTTTGAAAATGTTAAAAACAGAGAGTGCTATATAGTAAAACCATAAAAGATTGTATTTCTTACATAGTCATTTTAATAAGAAGCATGAAAGTTGAAACTATAATAAGTATTCTTATCTAAAAAATTTGAGTTTGCATATTCTTTTTGACCTTAGGGTAGAGGATGTTATTTGTAACTCATCCAAACTCATCTTTTAAAATTTAACAAGACAGTTCAGTAGTCTATTTTTACTATAAATCTATCTTGAGCAAGAATGTTGATAACCTGAAGGTTAACATATATTCATTAGCATTTTTTTTACTAAGTCAGAGAACAACATAATCCAAACAGTCTTATCCTTTCTCTAAACCTAAAAAAAAAAAAAAAAAAAAAAAGGCAAACGAAAAGTCATGGACTACCTTTTGAACTTTTCCCTTCAGTTTCTCATAACAGCCTTCATTTTCCCATGAGTACAGTACATTCTTAAAGCTATAAAGTGTGAGAACATTATCCTGGAAGCAAAATGTTATTGTTAAACTACCAGATATATTTTAACACTGACTACTTTATAACTTTGAAGATACACTGAAAACAATTTAAAAACACATATCTCCTTTAACTTTAGCTTTTACAACTTAAAATCAACTAAAACTGGACTAAGAGGGGAAGAGGTAGCAACTTATCTGAACATTCTTATGACCAGCTCTTTTTAAAATGTAATTTTTTGTGTGTTTGAGCAAAGTGCTTTCCTGTGTATTTTCCTACTCCTCCTGATTCACTTTCCTGATAAAATGGGAAAGTATAGTTGTCACAGGGTTTCCCCAGTGACTCAGTGGTAAAGAATCTGCCTGAAATCGAGGACACAGATTCAATCCCTGGATCGGGAAGATTCCCCTGGAGAAGAAAATGGCAACCCACTCCAGTATTCTTGCCTGGGAAATCCCATGGACAGAGGAGCCAGGCAGGTTACAGTTCATGGGGTTGCAAAAGAGACATGACTTAGTGACTAAACAACGTTTATTTGTAATAATTCTTTACATCCTAATCTTAAACATTAAAGGCTCACTGTAAATTTTTCTAGATAAACTTCAGATTTTAGAAGCCATTTTAATTTTCTGTTATTGTTGTTAAATGATGGTTTGGACCTGAAAAGTTAAGAACAATTGATACCTTCTATGTTGAAGCTAATTTGCTTGAGTTGTATACTAATATCTTTTACATGTGTCTAAGTATCAGGGTTCAGAAATCATATGTATCAAATAGTTCTTGTCATGAGAAAATAATTGAAGAAATAAGGTTGATTTTTCCCAAAAGTTACACATAATTTTCTGGGTACATCATTATACCCATAAGGTCTCTTAATAATAGCAGTGTACTGTTTCATGGCAGTGAAAATCCACTAGGAGACCTGTCTTTGCAAGAAGCGTCCTTCAGCATCTTAAATGCTGTGACCACATACCTTCCTCTGTGGGTTCCACATGGCAGCGTTTCACTCAGGCACAAGCAAGTATATCAACTCCAGAGCTACACCCTCACATCACACTGTACATAGTTAAGGGTCTTTTCTGGTAGTTATGGAGGCAAGGGAAGGAAACTCGTCTTCCCTAGAAGACCAAGTTCCTTGCCTACAGTTGGGTGGGCTGCTCATCTGTCAATCAGCATCTGGGAATCAGTAGAACGAATTATAAGGCAAGTGGGCTTATACCTGAAGTCATTTTGCTTGAGGCTTATAGTTGTCTTAGGGCTTCCCTGGTGGTTCTGTGGTAAAGAATACCTTGTTAATGCAGGAGACACAAGAGATGCAGGTCAGGAATATCCCCTAGAGAAGGCAATGGCAACCCACTCCAGTATTCTTGCTTGGAAGACCCCATGGATAGAGGAGCCTAGCGAGTTAGTCCATAGGGTCGCAAAAGTCAAACATGACTTTGTGAGTAAACAACAGCAACACGGCTCAGAAAGGGAAAGGATTGTTACCCACCAGGAAATTTGGGTAACTCCCCCAAAGAAAGCTAAGCATGAGAGCAGGCAGCTAATGTGTCTAAGATCCCCATCATAGTAGATTAAGTAGATTATTCCACATTAATAATTATACTTCTTCACTTTTCAGAGAAAACAAACAAAATGAAAAGACAAAAAACAACAACAAAACCCCCAACCAATTCTATGATCTTTAATTTCAAAATCAAAATGAACAATGTCATCTGTTTTTGACTTGAAGATAGGCCCCAGTTGATGAATTCATGCACAGAGGTTGCCTTTTGATATCACTGGGAGAACAGAGGAAACAGGACCAGTCCGAGGACATAGCAGAGACTATCTTTAAGCAGTTCTAAGAAAAAGGGCTGTAGTTGAGTCTTTTAGGAGAACTTTGTAACACTACTGCCAGAAAACTGATTGCTATTATGAAGCAACTAAATCATTGTTTGAGGTGGACATTATACTAAATTGATATCAACCAGTATAAAGGAGCCCAGCCAACAAATCCAATTATTTATCTGAAATTATGTGTTGGATGTTATTTATCCTGTTGGACCCATTTGGAGATAGGACTCTTTAAAGTGACTCCATGGGACCGCTGTCAGTGCTCTTGGGTGATTATCACCCATCCAAGGCAGAAACACCCTTTCTTCCTTATCCAGTCAGTATTTCTCTTTTCTGTCCCTTCATCTCCAATGCTCTTTACCTTCAGCCTCATTTCTCTCCTGGGCCCTATAAGCATTCTCTAACTAGTCCCCCAGCCTCCAGCTTTGTCCTCTTGTTGTTCCCCCTCCACCACCACCAGGGCCATCTTCCTAAAACAATATTCTAGTCCTCATGGCTTCCCATTGTTTCACAAGGTAAAGCTCCTTAGGATAATATACAAGATTCTACCTCTTCAGCCTCAGTTGTCACCAGTGGTGACTATTTTCATTGGCAATTTGATGAAATGCTATTATAAATACTATGAATATCCTTATAAATTCTGTCAATACTTACGAGGGAATTTATCTAAGGCATATGCTGTGGTGTGGCATTGCTACTTCTTAGGACATGCACATCTTACAAGCTTTTCGCCAAACTATCTGCAAAGTCATTGTACTGACTACACTCCAATCAGTTATTTGACTTTGTTGACCACAACCTTAATAAAACTTAGTAATTTTGCACAATTGACTGTAAAATTGCACAATTTTGCACATTGACTGTATCTTTTTAAAATTGTATATTGCTCATTCAGGATGTCTTTTCTTGGTAACTCATCTTTTGTATTTTATTGGGATATTTTTTTAGGGATGTTCTTTTTACATGCTGAATACTAACTTGTTGGTTATTCCTACTGAAAAAAATTCTGCTTTGTCATCTCACATCTTCTTTTGATAGACTGAAATATTTTTAAGTGATTCTCAAATTTTTATTTCAGTGGTAAAATCACATGGTAATAAGTCACATAGGAATAAAATTGACAAGTGGAGAGGAAGGCATCAGCTGGAAGTCATGGGGGACGAGTGCTCAGAGTTCTTGGGGCTCCGCTCAGGGTTTCTGTGCTTCCTACCTAAGTCCTCCAGGAACTTCTGGAACCTCCACGGGTTCCACAGTGCCTAGTTTGAGAACCAGTACCCTAGGGCAAACTTCTCCTCACAGGAGAAGAAACCAAGCTCAGAGATTGAGCTAGTTGCCCCAAGAACCCTGGTGGTGGCTTCCTCCACCACGGCTATCAGGAAGGAAATGATGGGGAAATATGCCTGCATAGTGGCCTTGGTCTCAGAGGATGGCCCTCCTTCTCCAGCATGGTCACTCCTGTAGTTTGGCTCCCAGGTGTGTGCAAACTGAGGGCTTCAGCCAGTGCTGCTCCAGAGTGACCTTGCACCCATGGCATCTATGTGGCCAGCTCACCTCTGCAATCTCAGCCAGCTCCACTGTGGACATTTTACGTGACATCAAAGAAGAAATGTGAGTGCTGGAACCACTGTCTTCGCACACTATGTTGGGAAAGATCAGGACTCACAGAGTGGGTGAGGTGGAGAAGGAGAAAGTAGAAAATACAGATGTGCAATGATCTGGCCATTCTCCATGACCCGCAGTTAGGTCTCTTGCCATTGAGATGGAAGGGGGTGCTCCAGGTTGCAGGTGCATGTCCAGTTGGTACGAAGCAGCTGAACAAGCCCTCTGGAGATGGAGTCTGGGCTTGACAGTCAAGTCAGAGCCACCAGCACTAACTCATGCTTCTTTGAACTCATCCTGTGCTTTGTCCATATGAACATCTATATATCTTGAGAGGCACAAAGGGTGTTGGTTTCGGAGCTGTTAAAGCCGTTTAACCTTGACAGCATTTCCAGAGACAGGTCCAGACAGTTGCCCCTCAGCACACATACCTGGGCTTCGTGGGCAGACACCCTGTGGGATGGCAGGGTGGAGATGGGATGGCGGGGCAGTCATGAGCCCCAGCCACCTCTCCTGCACGCACACTATGGCTGCCCACACTGGCCCGAGTCCCAGTGCCCGATTCTCGTTCCCTTCCAGATTGGAATGCCTGCTGAGCTGTTTCCTCCTTCTCAGTGAGATTTCTGGGCTCTGCCATGTCTATGGTTCCCTTTACCCATCACATCGTTTCCTGTTTTGGCTAGTTTAAGCCAAGCCATTTGTGCAAGAGGTGTAGGATGCTGGGGGTGCTCAGCAAATACCTTCCAGCCGACACATTTGCAGGGAGGGCTACCTTCAGGATGAACCACCAACCCTCTAGAAGCCACCATCTTTCTAGTCAGTAATTCAACTCCCATATGTCAAGTTTATATTTTCTTTTATGACCTGTGCAACTTGAGTTAAGAACTATTTCCACAAAGATAATCTTTTCCAGTGCTTCCCTAACGTTCATATGCATATTTTTAAATGTAGATTTAGTTCACACGTGATGCTGGTGCTGCTGCTCATAGACCTCACTTTCATTTCTATTTCCATATTTATGTCTTTAATCTACCTTTAAATGATTGAATGGTATAAAATGAGGCTCTAATTTAATCTCCCCCACCCCTTGACAGCCAGGCCTTCCTAAAACTATTCACTGAATGTGTAACACATGCTCAGTCATGTATGACTCTGCAACCTCATGGACTGTAGCTCTGTGCATGGGATTCTCCAGGCAAGAATACTGGAGTGGGTTGCCATTTCCTTCTCCAGAGGATCTTCCTAACCAAGAGATCGAACCCGTCTCCTGCATCAGCAGGCAGATTATTTACCACTGAGCCACCAGGGAAGCCTGTATTCACTGAATAGTCCATCTTTTGCCCATTAGTCAGTAATGCAGTTTGTCATAATCTTTATTCTATGTAGAGTCTGGTAGGAAGCTCTGTACTCTGCTCATTGCAATAGCCTATTTTTCTGCCCTGCAATACCATAACTGCTTAGCAATCATAGTTACTGTTATAATTACAATAGTTTTGTAATAATTTCAAATACCTTATAGGAAACCTTATTAAAAAATAAATAAATGTTTAAAGCCAAAATAATGACAATGTTTTGTGGAATTAAAACATGTAGAAGTAAAATGCAAAACAAAAAAGGTTTGAGGGGCGAATGGACATGTAGTTATAATGTTCATATACTATACTTGAAGTGGTATAATATTACCTGAAGGTAGCCTGTGGTAAGTTAAAGATGTATACTGCAAACCTGTAGCAACTACACACATTATAAATATAAAATATAATTAATAAGTCAAGAGATAAAATAGAAATATTAAAAAATACTCAACTAATGCAAAATAATGCAAAAAAGAGATTAAGAAAAGAACTAAGAACAAATGGGAAAAAAGAAAACAAATAAGGTGGTAGATTTAAACCTAACCATGTCCATAATCAAGTTAAATGTAAACGATCTAAACACTCCAGAGATTTACAGATTGCATGAAACAGCAAGGACAACATATATATTCTTTTCAGGAAACCCACTTCAAATACAGATGCAGATACATTAAAAGTAAAAAGATGGGGAGTGATACCATAATAATACTTTCTAAAATAAAGTTGGAGTGTATATATTAAATCAGACAAAGTAGATTTCCAGATGAGAGAATACTACTCAAGATAAAGAGGGTCATTTCATAGTGATAAAAGAATAAATTTATCATGAGGAAATAACAATCCAAAGTGTTTATGAATCTATGTAACAACAGATTCAAAATACAGGACAGAACTGAAAGAAATGAGAATTTTTTGCAGCCTTCAACTACAGTTATAATTGGAGATTTCAACATTTCTGTTTCAACAACTAATAAACTGATCAACTGGATGTCATTAAAATTTAAAACTTCTGCTCTTTAAAAGTACCTAGTTAAGGGAAATGAATTTGAGAAGTCAGAGAGTAGGAGAAAAATCTTTGCAAAACAGGTATTCAACAAGGGACTCTTACAACTCAGTAGGAAGGCAAACCACCCAATATAAAAAAATAAGGAAAAGAATTGAAGAAACTTTCACCAAAGAATATACACAGATAGCAAATAAAGACATGATACTCAACATCTCACAGAAATGCACACTAAAACCACCATGAGAGGGACTTCGCTGGTGGCTTAGTGCTAGAGAATCTGCCTGCCAATTCAAGAGACAAGTTCAATCCCTGATCTGGGAAGATCCCACATGCCACGGAGCAACCAAGCCCATGCGCCTCAGCTATTGAGCCTGTGCTCTAGAGCCTGGGAGCTGCAGCTACTAAGCTCACTTGCCCTATAGCCCATGCTCTGCAACAAGATAAACCACCACAATGAGAAGCCTGCGCACTGCAACTAGAGAATAGCTCCCACTCACCACAACTAGAGAAAAGCCGGAACGGCAATGAAAGTCCAATACAGCCAAAACCAAATAAATAAATAAAATTGTTAAAAAAAAAACACCATGAGGTACCACACTGTCACCTCCTGTTTACTAATCACTGGTGAGGAAGAGAACCCTACCTTAGGGTGATGGAGATGCCTGATCTCAGGACAGGTGAGATCTCTTAACAGTTTCTAAGTTAAGTGTGCTCACCACCTGTGGGAGAAGAATGCTGCGGGCCAAGTGGGGCCATGTGAGGGCTGTACTTCGAAAGTGACCAGCCGGGGTCAAACACCCACCAAGAGACTGACAAAACCAAGTGTTGGTGAGGATGTAGAGCAAGTGGAACTCTCAGACTGCTGGTGGGAAAAGTAACAGGGCACAGCCACTTTGGAAAACAGTGTAGCAGTTTCTCATAGAAGCTAAACATAACCTATCACATGACCCAGCCATTCCATTGCTAGGTATTTACCCAAGAGAAGCAAAAGTGTATTTTTAAATAGACTTGCATCCTAATGTCCACAGCAGCTTTCTTCATAACATTCCCAAACCAGAAATAACCCAATGTCCATCAACTGATAAGTCATCTAGAAACTGTGGTATTTCCACACAATGAAATATGGCTCAATGATATACGGGAAAGAACTAATACAACATGAGTGAACCTCAAAAGGAAAATACTGTATGATTACATTTATGTGAAATTTTAGAAATGGCAACATTAAAATGACTGAATGCAAACCAGTGGTTGTTAAGAAAAGGGTGGAGGTGGAGGACTGGGTACAGAGGGGCATGTTCTAGATCTTGATCAGGGAGGTAATTATATGAACGTAAAAACTCACTGAATTCTGTTAACTGGTAATTAATTTAAAACATTTGTATGTAATTAAAATTTTTTAACTTATTTTTGGCTGTGCTGGGTCTTCTTTGCTGTGCACAGGCTTTCTCTAGTTTCAATGCATGGGCTTTTCATTGTGGCAGCTTCTCTTATTGCAGAGCATGGACTCCAGAGAATGAACTTCAGTGGTTGTGGTGCTCTGACTTAGCTGCCCTGAACTTCTGGACCAGGAATGGAACTCTTGTCCCCTGCATTGGCAGCCGGATTCTCAACCACTGGACCACCAAGCAAGTTTTATTATATGTAAATTATTCCACAATCAGGCTGATGAGAAAACAAGAAGGAAAAACCCTCAAGGCCTTAGGGTCCTACTGTCAACAAACTACCCCAAGTCAGCTGCAAGCCCTCTGGATTTTTGCTTCCTCTTCTTTAGGTCCTTAAGAATTTCTTTCGATTTCTTGTGATAAATATTTAGTGCATTTCCTCCAGAATGTCTGATGGTTTCTTGCAGGAGTTTAAAAAAAATTATATATCTTGTCTGTCATATTGTGGCAAGCAGAAATCTTTTTTTTTTTTTTTTTTTTTTAGTAAAAATTCTCTGGCTTCTAGTGCTTTAAATTAGACCTAGATAGTTTTGTGCAAGCTTTTAAAAATATGGTAGTTTCTAAAAATTGCTCACCTTTTTTATTGGGAGAAACTTACTGCAATAAGGCTCAGAAATATTAATGCTTTAAGTATGGGAAATTATGTTAAAAATTATCAACTTATAAATTCATGCTACATATTATTTTCCACACTTAAATACATTACCAGATAGAACAATATGACATAACATCTAAATAACTGATGTTAAATTGAAATTAAGATGTCAGATTCAGAAATCAGTAATTATGATACCCTCCTTTATCTTAATACCCATCCATAATATATAATTCAAATAATTTATGCATTTGGGAAACTTATTGAATAAATGCTTTTGGGGGGGGCTATACTGGTCTTTGTTGCTGCCATGGGCTTTTCTCTAGTTGTGGTAAGCAGGGGCTACTCTCTAGTTGTGGCGTGACAGCTTCTCACTGTAGTGGCTTACTGCAGAGGAGAGGCTCTAGGGGCTCAGACTTCAGTAGTTAAGGCATGTGATTTCAGTAGCTGTGGCTGCCAGGCTCCAGAGCGCAGGCTCAGCAGCTGTAGTGTACAGGCTTTAGTAGCTCCACAGCATGTGGAATCTTCCCAGATCAGGGATCGAAGCCATGTCTCCTGCAATGGCAGGTGGATTCTTAACCAGAGCCATCAGGGAAATCTAAGTGCTCTATTCTTAATTTTAAAATGTTGAGTTGAATATTTCATATTAAAAATTTTTTTAATCAAATAATTTTTGTACATACTGTACAGTCCCCATTCCTACAAGTATTAGATATAAAAACCATAATCAAATGAGTATGGATTTTGAAAGATCCCCTCCCACCCCAATAAATCTGCATGTTCTCTGTGTCACTACTGCTGTCTTTTATCACTCTTTGAGTGAGTAGGGTAAGAAACCTGACATTTACACTAGATGAACTTGGGAATTGTTAAAAAGTAAAAATTAAACCTATAATGTTATTGGATCTCAAAAAGTGTTGTAGTTTGTAAAATTGACAAGGTTCATTTACACTTTAATGCCTCCCCAAGTGCCTGTCAACGATGTAAAGTTGTAGGAATGAGTAGCATGAAATGCAGCCTCCAAAGTCTTGAAGTTTTATTTTTCAGGGAATATATTACATGTTAAAACATGACATTACAAAGTGTTAGAGTGAGACAAACAAATGTAGAGCCATTTTTTCCAACTTAACAGTCCTGAGTTATGCCTACAATTTTCATAGAATTGTCATTACTTCTTATTTCACCTTATGAGTTCTCAGTGTTTCTATTTGATCTCTATCTAGATGTATTCAGAGCACAGTATAGGTAGGGCCACACCAGCTGCTGACGCCTTTGTGGGCAGTATAGTAAATACCTTTCATCCCACTTAGGGGAGAATTAAGGGGATGGAGTTCGTGAAAATTCTAGTTAACTGCGGGTTTAATTATGTAGTTCCAAATAATCTCACCAGGAGTCCCCTTCCTTACTTTCTTAAGAACTTCAAATGGCTGGTTTATGGTTTCAAGCTACTCACCAAATTACCTAAGAGGAAAAAGCTTTCTACTATTCCCAGGAGAGTTAGAAGAAGAATAAATAATTGCTATCTCTTCAATAACTTCAATGAAGTCAAATTTGCTTTCTTTTCCCCCCAAAATTACATCGTCAAAGTAGTAAGATTCTTTGTAAGTATAAACACATGGTGTTCTTATGAGTTGTTTTCATTAATTCCTGTGTAAGTTTGTTAGATAAAAGTATGAAAAAATTTGGATTCCAAATTCCACTAGATAATATGACATCTTTTATTATATTTTCAGTAGAAATTTATATTTAGCACACTTAATGTATATCAGGAAATTTAAAATGTTTAAAATCTTTTCATTGGTATTTAGGGCTTCCCCGGTGGCTCAGTGGTAAAGAATATGCCTGCTAATGCAGGAGGTGCGTGTTCTATCCCTGGGTCAGGAAGATCCCCTAGAGAAGGAAATGGCAACCCACTTCAATATTCTTGCCTGGGAATTCCATGGACAGAGGAGCTTGGAGAGCTACAGTCCATGAGGTTGCAGGGTGGACACAACTTAAGAGACTAAACAACAACAACTGGTATATATGTATACTACATAAAGGAGAGAGGGGGGGAAAAGACCATGAGAAAAGAAGACAACTTCTCTTTTGTGCAAAAAAGAAGATTCCAAAACATTTCTTTTTAAAACTGGAATTCAATTTTTCAAAGGGAAAATAAGATCCTATGTTTCACAGGAAACCACATATCTTAATAAAAGGTAAAATACCAGCATATAAACCACAAGGTGGTGCTACAATTCCATGCCTACAGATACTAAATATTTAGAAGTTTCATTGATAAAGTGGTTTTTCATAATCTCTTGGTTGATAACTTTGTGCAATTGAAAAAATAAAGCTAAATGGATTCATTAATTCTAGAAATATTTACTGAAACTACTAAACTCAAAGTTGTATGCTAACTTCAAAAGTTCATAATTTAAAAGTATGATGACTACACATGTTCCTGTATTAGAATAATAAAAGTATTTTTTAGGTTACTTATACTTAGAATTTTAACTTACTATTAATGTTTCACATGTAGCAAATATCGACTTACATTATATAAATATATGAGTAAATAAAATAATTCATCTAGTTATTTAAAATGAATTCCACTTTTCTCTAAGTTTATCTAAGATTTCTTTCTCTCTCAAAAAGAACATAACTTCCCATCATTTAAAAAAACAAACAAAAATACTCATTGTGTATCTTGTAATACAGAATGGCCACCATCTGTGTCTGAGCTGCTGGTCTTAAAATGTGTTACAGAATAGAGTACTAAAACACTCAACACATTTTCACAACTGTCCAACTTGCTTCCAAACACAAAAGGAAGAATCATGCCGTGACTTCCTCAACATTAATTGAAAATGTGTTGCTGACTTTTGACTGCGCATGAAACAGTTGTATTTTTGTTTTATTTAAATATCAATGAGTATTTTCAACTTTTCATTACAACATATTCGTCAGTACAGATGGCGAGATGGTATGTATGAGAGCCTCCTGGGGACGACATGCAAGTCCCAGGTGAAGCGTTTCCAACAGGATGTAAACCATGGTCCTCAAGCCTGTACTTTAACAAACATATTATTTAGCACACTGCCAACAAATGTCGACACAAAAATACAGTGCTGGAATGACTTCACACTTTAAAAGAAGTGTATTGGCACCTTAGCTGTCCTAAGAATAGCAAAACAGTAAAGCAGTATAATCAAAGCGCAAAAATATTTAAGTATTTATTCAATATGGAACCAAAAAGCAAATATACCAAATGGAATTCAAATTCTAGTAAGAACATTCCAGTGTATTAAAATTGCATAGAGAACTCTTTAAAATATACAACATGTACAGTAGCCAAAGTCCTAGAGAAGTTCATGCAGACAATTCTATAATTAGTGATTTGGACATTTCAGTAACTCTGCAGTTTCTTCAAACCTGAAATATAATAAATAAATAATATATTAAGTAAATAACTAATCCATAGTGAGGTGTAGGATTTAGGTTGCTGAAACTATGCTTTTGAGCCTTAAATAAGCTTCAGTGCCTATTTATAGGTACAAGTACTGTTAATATGGCCCTTCTGGCCATATACTGTGGCCAGAAGGGAAGGTAAAACAACTAGAGTCAATTTTAAGTCTTTAAATCGCGGAACATAAGTTATTTCAGCACATTTCAAATTAAAAAAAAAAAAATTATAGTTTTTTAAAGTAGTAGGCTGCATGATAATCTTACACAATTTCATTTCATATGTTATTTCAACATCTCTTTAAAAAATACACATAATTTATATTTGTATTAGATGAAAGTATCATATTCAGTATTATCATACCAACAACTTTCTGAAAAAGATTAGCAACACTTTAACAATACTTATATGTCCCCAAACCATTCATCTACATACATAATTTAATAGTTTGATAAAGTAGCTATCAAAAATAGATAATTTCTGGATTAACTATTAATATCAACCAAAAATATCACTGCACTCTATAATCTGTAATTAATTTCATTAACAATGTTTTACATCGCTTGTTGGAAACAAAAACAGTGACTCATCTCACAAACACATAACTGTAGGTAGATTTATTATTCACTAGAGTCTTGAAGGAAATTCCACACCTGATTGAGAGACCTTCAAGGTTTGAAACACACATGTACATTCTTTATATACTGTAATCCAACACAATTCCCTATAGAGAAATGAAATCTCTGTTGCCCTTTATTGGTTACTTACATTTTTTTCATCCTTTCCATTTTCTGCATTGTTGTTTCCTTTAATTTAAAAAGCAACAAATTTAGGCGATTTCTCAAAGTAAACCATAATCCAAGATGGACCGTGAACATATAAAACACAGTCTAAAACACTGCATTAAGTACTGTTTATTTATCACAAAGAATTTTTATGAGATTAAGATTTATAGTTTCACTATTTTTCTTGCCAATGGCATCTACAACTAAATCTAATGCTTACTTTTTCTGACATGACAAAGGAAATCATATAAGTGGTTGCCAGATTCTTCTTACCTCTGAGAACTCTTTCAAACCACAGTAATTAACAGTTGAGGTTCTGGGAGTTGAATCTGATGACACCGTACTATAACCAGAGGACAAAGGAATATTTGCATGCCTTTCCTCTTTGCTTTTTCTATCTGTGGAGAAATTAATTTTTAGATTACCTTTTCCTTTCATGGGGGAGTCAAATATCTAAAATTTTATGTATAGAGGGAAGGAAAAAAAATCTCAATATGAAATGGCTACTGGTATAGGTCTAGATGAGTCCTTAATATTATTTTAGGATAATGACCTGCACATGAAGATCTAGATGTTAAAAATTGGCCAATAAAAATCAAGAAAAGTAATACTATCTTTATCATGATAGCAATTAACTGAATATACAGGTTAATGTATTTTTAAATATAGGCTACTGACCCATGAATATTCTTTTCTTAAACTGACTGTATATACTTCCTAAAAATCAAGAAACATTTTACCCTGAGTTGATATGTATGGAAAAAATTGCTTAAAATTCAGAGTTAAGATTTATTTCTCTATATAACTGAAAAACTTTCCTTTTCCAGTATCCTGATATTATTCATTCAGCAAAATGATGGCAAGTCTTTCCTACAACTGAATCAATTATGGAACACCATAGAAAAGACAAGTCTCTGTCCAATCAATTCCAAAAGCCCTGCATTTTTAGTCATGGTACATTTGCAAAAACAAGGCCAAAAAAAAAAAAAAAATCAGGTACCCATTTAAACTATTTTACACAGTTTACCATAAGCCTACACAGACAATCTTTATATTGTGGAACACAGTATTACCACATGAGGACTTCAGTCTCTCACCAAGCCACAGCCTCTTGCCTGTTTGCTTCACTCCTCTACTCACTCATCAGCATGAACTTCAAAGAAACCACACCCAACCCAACATAATTCTAAGATCAGATTGGTAAACTGCTACTCTCAGCATCAAAAGGAAGTCAAACCCTCTTCTTCCAGGTATAGGTTAGATATAATGTATAAGCTTCATAAATTTGACTCTTAATTGACCAGGGTCAGACTAAAAATTTTTTGAGACAAGTATTCACCTCATTCCTAATCTATAATTCATGCCAGACAGTGGTCTGTCTGCTCATCACTCAGAGTCCCAGCGCAGGTCTTAAACTCGGTTATGTGTTTAACTAACGGGTTAATAGTATGTGCTGCAATATGTTATTTAAAAAGTTTAAACCCAAATAGGCAATATCGAACTTGGAAAGACAATGTTTGCAAATAGCAGGCATTCAGTATTCTTGCAATGCATGAAAACTTGATTTCTACCATAAATATTTACTGGGGACAGAAATACAGACATTATGCTGGACAGACCATAAGATAAAAGTTCTTGCTCTCAAGGGTCTTGGAACTGAGCTTTGAAATTTGTTGAGTAATGAATGATACAGAGAAAAAAGTCAACTTTTACCAAATCTGAAACTTGTAGTCTATAATAAATTTAGTGCCAGAAACAGTATCTCTAATAGGTACAATTATTAGGTACTAAACATTGAAATTGTTCTCTGTGCAATGAAACTGGTATGTACACTAAGTATGTAGTGCTGAAAAGAAAATGTCAAAGCTAATTTGCCTCAATTCAAACATGTCTCATCATTCAGTAGCTATGTGGCTTTTGGCAGGTTAATATTTAACCTCTCTTCCTCATCTGTAAAATATAGATAATAAAGCACTTGTATTGTTTTGAGAATTAAATTTTTATTACTATAGCTTCATTATGAATTCTCAGTTGGAAAATTATCTCTTCTGCAAATATGATTATAACATGAGACAAAATTTAGACCTTTGTCTTTTCAAAAAGTGTAAGAAAAAAAAAAAAAAGCTATCACCAAAAAGCAGCTTAGAAATCTTATCCCTGCTGTTCAGTCACAATGGAAATGCCAGTAGCCAAAGAAGTTAAGGGACATGGAGATTTGCCCTAATTTTAGGTCCTTTACATTCTATCATCATTGGTGAACTGCTGAAATATAAGAGGTCTGTAACACATTACAGATTAATGACAAATGTGTTTTTTTTCTTTTACATATATTATTCACATATGTGAAAGTTATTATGTATTAGGCACTCAGTCATGTCCAACTCTTTGTAACCCCATGGACTGTAGCTGCCAAGCTCCTCTGTCCATGGGATTTTCCAGGCAAGAATACTATAGTGGGTTGCCATGCCCTTCTCCAGGGGATCTTCTGACCCAGGGACTAAACCCAGGTCTCCTGCTTTGCAGGCAGATTCTTTACCATCTGAGCCACCAGGGAAGCCATTCCTGGTGAAAGTTATTACTTAAGTTTAAATGAGAAATTACACAGGTCCATTTATTATTCTAAAGCACTTTGCAAATAAAAGAGTAAAACGCCTCTAAAAGTTTGCAATTTTATAGATTGGAATTTATTCCACTACTATATGTAAGTTGGCTTTTCTAGCAACTCTTGACTTATCTATAAGTTCAGTATTTTTTGTCTTCTTAGGAGTTTTGCAATTTCTAAAAAAAATAAGGTTTCAGGGGTTAAAATAATCAATACTATAAAAACATTTTTGCGAAATCTCCTAATCATATCACCAATTCCAACACACCAAGAACTCACCTGGATTGAGACTGTCCATGTCACTACTGGAAGCATAGTCTTCACTCATCTCATTAAACTCTACACATTCATCATTCTGAAATAACACACTTTAGTATTTAGAATAAAATGAAAAGATATGTTCTCAATTTATATTCTTACTGCATAACATATATAGATGACATAAAAATGCTTAGATACTTTTATTTACAAGCAAAACATAAACATCTCTCTATATAAAAAATGATCTTTCAAATGTGGAAGGAGATAGAAACGTTTAATCTACTTTTTAAGAAGGAAAGATAGACTAGGACCAGAAATTGATACAAGTTCATCAGATTGTCTTACTGGATGAAGGAAAAAGCAATAGTCCCAACAGTCACCACCAAACGGGCTGTGTCCAACTAGGACTTCATTCCAACTAAACACTTCCCAAGACCCAAAACAGGCTCTTATTTAGCATCCCAAAGAATATACACATAATAATGAATAGAAGTACTTTTTTATATCTGAGATAATCCGTAGAAGCGAAGGAAAGAAAATACCTTTTTAGATAAAAGCATTTCTGTTTCGAGAAGAGTGACACGACTCAGAAGATTGGCCCAGGTTTTTTCATTCACCATCACTTTCCCTTTCATTTTTTCTTCCAAAGATTCTAATCTACTTTCTATGCAAGTCAGTTTCTTTAGCTTTTCTTGGCATTCAGCAAGCATAGACTGTAATGCAGTAACCTCAGGATTGACTTTTATATCCTAAAATGATAGAACAGTATCAGTTAGGAAAATAAAACTGTAACTAACTCTCTTCTTATAATTAGGAAAGCTAAGAGGAAATGACCAAGAAATGAAAGTACACTGAGATTGCTCCCTTTGCTATAAACAGGAAATAAGCCTAATGGACATCTGGTGGCTTTTAAACGGCAACTGTACACCAAGATGCAAGTCACAGGCATAGAAGACAGAAACAGGAGTTTTAACAGAAGCAGTAATGACTAGACACTGTAACAGGGTCTGTGACCACAAAGTAACAGAAATGTTATTCGCAGAGAGGGAGAGGGCACAAGGGACAGCAGGGCCCCAGAAGGAAAACGAACGGGCCACAGTGCACCATTTTCCTCCATTCATCAATATAGGGAGGAGGTGGGAAAGAACCTTCCCTACAAAGCAGTCTATGTCTCTCACTAGATTGTGAAGCTTGCAGAAGTCCTATGTCTTATTCATCTCTGCATCATCTCTCCTAGTACCCTAAACATGAGGAGCAAATATCTTTTTAATTATATTCAGTAAGACTTAGTGATTCTTAAGTAATGGTTACAGGTCATGATCAATAGTTTAAAAGACTAGAAATGTTACAAAGGTTAGACGCTTAAATAATAATGTACATCAAAGCAAGAAATACTGGCATCTGTTCAAGAAGCCCCAAATTCTTACTTGTTGTTCACAGTTAATGTCAGAAACCTGTAATTCAGGAATTGTTATTTCAGCAGTCTTTAAGTCACAAACATCAAATGCTTCGTTAACATCTGTTTCTGTGTCTTCAGGAATGTTAGCACCATCTTCATTGTACAGGTGTCGGATCACCACAGCTTTCTTCTGCATAGAGAAAAATACATCAGAGATGCTTCCATGTTCTCTTTCACAATTATTTTAGACACACACATAGTAATTTTTCAAAACAAACATCCTATTTTCCATTTAAGATTTATAGAAGTATAAATTACCATATATGCATATACCAAATATTACAAATTTATTAATATTTTATATGTGATGATAAAGTTGTGGTCATGATTTTTAAAAAGCATTTTTATATTTTACAAAATATTGACATAATCTATTCAATGATGTCTGTGACTTATTTCAAAAGGTTTCAATTTGCGGGGGGAAGATGTTGAGAGAAGCGATTACAATTAAGATAAAAGAAGATTAGCAAAGAGTTGACAAATTGCTGAAACTCTGAATGAATACTTTGGTAAAGTTTGAGATGGCCCATAAGAGGAAGTTGTTTTTAAAAGGTTAACACACTATTCATGTATGTAGATAATTGAGCTGACTTTATGAGTAGAACTCATTACAATGTTTTTTTCTATTAAATAAACCACAAAACATCAGACCCTCATCACAATTACAAAGGGAAAGCATTGAGAGGAAGGCTTTAGGTGAAACTGCACTTATGCGGACTCTCCTGCCTACTTGCTTTCTCTACAATCTGCATATGTACAATGAAAACTCAGCACACAGGACACAGAAGTCACAATTAGCGCCCCAGAAAAGCGTGGCAGAAGGAGACAATTTGCTTCAGCACTGACTCAGCTTTTCATGTAAGCCAGTGTACTTACTGACTCCAACTTCTCTAAACTGGAAGAATTTTAATACCTACACAAATTTGTGATAATTTTGATATAATTGATAAAACTTTGATGGATAACAAAAGAAATTTTAAGAAAATTAAAAACAAGTCTAATGTCTTAAAGTTTTGTATCTTTTTTTGTTAAGACAATTTAGATCATTCCTCAGCCCCACACTGAAATAGAAGATTGAAAAACGTATTCAGTTGTATCAACTCAGATTCATTAAGTCCTTACAGTGTACCTAATACTGTGCTAAAAAAGCACAATGAAGATTTGAAAAATCTAGGATAAGAAATTCCTTACTTAGATAAATTCTAGTTGGGAAAGGATTCAGGACAGTTACATTTGTTTTCACAGGGCCCTCATTACCTGAGACAGAACAGGCATAGTTTTCTTTTTAAGTTACTGACATAGGAGCCTTTTTCTTATAGTTAAGTGTCACTACATTTTATAATGGAGTAAAGTATAGATAAATTCACAGGTTCTGTTTTTATAACTTATATTATGAATTGGGGAAAAATAATTCCCTGAATCTTACTTCAGCTAAAATATACTCAAATCCTGTTATCTAATGATACATTGATTGTTTGTCTGATAGTCTATCCTTCAGTCTCGATGGGTTTGCCCCAAGTGGAAGACAGCTGAAAGCATATTTACCATTATAAAATAATATTATGGCTTCATTTTCCCTTGGAGATAGAAAACTATCCCTAAATGCATAGAACTCATTCAGTCACAGCTTCTTGAAGCAGACAAGGACAGGGAAGGTATCTACCAACAAACAGAAAACATTCAAAACACCATCCTCAAATCAGATTATAGATTTAAGGACTATCAACCATTGGATAACCCACATTCCTGGTACAGAAATATGAATGTATATAAATCAAGACCTAGAACTAAAGCGGGGGCCTTTAGGAAGATTAGATACATAATTAAGAGTAAATGTTCACAATCACAAGAGGTAGAATTAGGGATTAGAATTATAAAGAGAAAACGTGTTCAATTGTACATTTCTACCCTCTTCTAACTTCACCAATGTTCCCAGATAATACATCATATGTATCGTGAAAAATCCTTCCACTCTAATGTCTGAGTAGAATGTTTTTCTAGATGCTAGTCAGAAAAGTGAACCTTGTGTGTTGGATCAGTTAGGCAGGTGATTCTTAACACTAATGCGACACACTGTCTTTGCACTGCCCCACCTTTCCTGAAGTCATAAATCTGCCAGTGACATCAATGCCCACAGGTTCAGTAGATGTCTTCTCAGCACTTGAACAAGGTTCTGACTTAGCAGAACTGGTTTTTTTCCTTTGTTGTGATGGAGTCTAAAAAAAAGGTTTTAAGACGTCATAAACTATGCAGGAAGGTGGCATGTATATATTAAATTCCTCTATCATTTAAATTTTTATGAAATGTGACTGCCAAATATTGCAAGTCTAATGAGACCACATGTTTTTTGAAAACTACAAAATGATGAAAATGTGTTCTATTAATTTGTTATATTAGTTTAGGACTAGTAGTTCCAAGTTACAAATGTGTCAAAACAAGTGACGTATATTTCAAGCAAACATCAGGCATTGTAAGGTCACTCAGATCTGTGAGTAGCACGGTAATTGCACTGTGCAGTAATTTCCTTACTAGGTAATATACATTAAAATATAGCCACTTAACATAAGTTAAAAATCTATTAATAAAATTACCTTCTCAAGACTACTCAACTCCTTGTGCTTTTTCATCACACAATTCAAAATATCACATATAATTTGGATTTTCCATTCTGCAAATCCACACTGAATAAACTGCTTTTTGGTCAAGATTGGTTTATAATTAAATTGATCACGAAGAAGCTGTAAAGAGGAAATAATAGACCAGCATAAAGGTTGGGAGCAATTTCTTTCAAAAATCCAAAATGGTAAGTGACCAGGGATGTACTACCATTTTTGAGAGATGGGGGAGGATTAAGCCACTATAGAAAGGGCACTAAAGAGACTTGTAGGGGTGCTATGAGATCTGATCAAGTAGGAAATAGGTAGAAAACAGGTAGCTAGGAATGTACCAGATAGCGATTCAGAAAGATGGAAAAGATAATCATCAAAAACTTCAAATATTCTCATAGGAACTAGAAAAACTCCTTTGCTTGCTAATACCAAATATCAGAAAACCATAGTTCTATTTGTTTATAGAAATTATGACAATTTTTAGACAAGTCAGTATGCTACTCAGTTTTGATTTCTCGTGTGTAAAATGAAAGAAACAGGTTAAAACAGTAATTTCCAAAATCTCTTCTGTGTAACCTCAGATTTCCTAGAAGTCCTTTTTAGGCTTCCATCGATGCTTTCTGAGGTAAGAGGCAAAGAAAGGGAAGATTAAACAGAGACACATATAAAAGGTACCATCTCATCAAACTCTTTACTTACAAAAGAAAAAAAAAAACAGATTTGATTTGATAAATTGACTTTTACTATTTTTTTGAGGTTACATAAACCATAGTATGTAAATAAAATTAATGATACAAAGTAGGGTTTTGAAAAATCAAACAGAGATTAAGTTCAGGATACATGTAGTAAAAGTATAGATGCCAGAGTAGATAAGACATGGTTTCAGATCTCAAGGAACACAAGTTGTTCTAACATAACTTGCAGTTCTTTCTTATGAACAACTAAATTAACAAATTAACTCACAATTCTATGAACCACAAATTTTACTTAATAAAACCATATTCACTCTAACTTCTGCCAGTATACCAAATTTTACTAAAAACAGACATAAAATAGACAAATGATAACCAATGATAAATGTTTACCAGTCATCACATTTATTAGAGTACAAAACATAAAAGCAAACAAACTGCATCTTGATTGTAAGAGACTGCATTTACAGAAAATAAATACACATGAAAATACTGTCAACTATATATGTAAGGAGTTATAAAAATATTGATCTAAAAAAACCATTCGATGACTTCTAAAAGAACTATTGTTTCATAAGCTCAAAATACCTTATAGACAGTATCTATGAAGCGCAAGTCATTCTTTGCTAGGAGCTCAACGTTGGAGTCGACCAGCAGTTCTGCTACATAGGGTGAGTATGAGGTAAGGGAATAGCTGATGATGGGCAGAGAGGCTGCTGTATCTCCCTTTACCAAACTATATGGATAAAAAGAAAAAAGATTTTTAATATGCTTAATTCCACAACTAAATGCTGTTAAAAACTCATAATTTAACACAACAGTGATAATAATTAGGTGATGCACGAGACCCTTCAGATTCCACCCCCTACTCTAAACCAGTGCAGCCAAACTACTATGAAACAAGAACTCTTCGGCATCAATACCAACAGTCTGTTTACCACAGTATTTCATTGATTTCCCAAAGACTGGCCTTACTCGATCTAGTTTATTTTCTCCTACCAATACAGCATAGGTACCTCCTTATAGTATGCAAATAGGCTTTATGGTTTTGCAAACATTCTCACATTACCTCACTTACTCTTTATCATAAACCTCCAAGAGAAAAATATTATGAATTCTAAGTTACAGATGAGGATACCAGGGCTGGAAAAGGCATCACTGCTAACAAGGTTGACCAGTTTACAATCTTCCCCTGACATCAGGCTCATTTGGAATCTAACTTGTTAGATTATGCTAATTCTTCTAGCCTAGAAAAGTATGTCTTTCTCTTCAGTTATGTGTCATTCATTCTGTATGAATAATCCATCCAATCTCAAGCCTTCTTCCATGAAGCCATCTTTCTGACCCACAAGGATCTCTCTAGAACAACTCCCCAGGTGTTCAGGATCTGATGTCTCATGCCCTTGTCTGGTACTGTTGTCTAACTGTCTCCACACATGGCTCTTTCTCACCAAGAAGTGCCTTCACTGATTCTCTCTCAACAAAGCACAGCAAGTATTTGTTCAACTGATGTAACAATGCACTTACTCAAAATGACTATTTTCCACAAAATTCAAACATGTACATAAATCTCCCCATTCTGCTCCAAATTTTAAAATAAGGAAGAGAACAAATATGATAACATTACATTTTGTTTTTTTAAGACAAATATAAATTGTTTCTCTTTTATCTTTATGGGTACAATTATAATTTACTCAACGAGAAAACTGCTCTAGCAACTCTGTCTCTCTGTAAGACAGTTCAAAACAGAACATGAAAAAGTACTTTTTTACAGAAAAATCTGTCTATTTTATGAACATTATAATAGAAAACAGTCAGTCTGCAATGAATACCTCTTTTGCTAAACAATCTCAAAAATCTTGGTTATCCAGTTTCCAAGGCCTTAGACTAGAAACAGTAAGAAAAACAGATACTATAAATTGGCAAGCCAACACAAAAAACGGCAGATGTCAGGATAAAACTTTAAAAAGGGAAAAAGTGTAAAGAACCCAAAATACATGGAGGCTGTGTGTGTGTGTGAGGTCAAGGAGAGCAATGTGTGTGTGTGTGAGGTCAAGGAGAGCAGTGTGTGTGTGTGTGTGTGTGTGTGTGTGTGTGTGTGTGTGTGTGTGGTCAAGGAGAGCAATGTGTGTGTGTGTGAGGTCAAGGAGAGCAGTGTGTGTGTGTGTGTGTGTGTGTGTGTGTGGTCAAGGAGAGCAATCTGAAGCAGCAAGACAGTGTTACCTCCCCCAACCCTGTGCCAATAAACCCTGCAGAAATTACTACATCATAAAATAATCTAAACTTGTTCTTAATGATAAGCTTAGGTCAATAAGAAAATCAAATGCTTAAATGCTATACTCAGAAGACAGGAGAATAATCAGTATATTTCAGAACTATTTCTATTCAAAATGCCTTTAAAAATGCTAATGCTTAAAAGTGGGAAGAAGAAAATGTGGTTACTCAAACTGATTAGTCCCTGCAAGTCTGGATAGTAGAGAGATCCCTATTTTGAGAAACCAATATATGACCAGTACACAGTATGGGAGCAGATTAGGGAATAGCCTTCTGCTTCTCACAAATGATGGTCGTAATAACAGTCATCTTTGCTAAACTTTCCTTAGTCTCTTCACTACCCTTTCAATGGCAGCCTTCTCTTAGTTAATCTTCCCTGGTTCACAATGAGAATATCTAGGATGCTACTGAGTAGTTGGTTTAACTCAGGTTCACTCACTACTTGAACACATACCTAATATGAACTTGTCCCTCAACACATTCATAGAATAAATGTCTAATTCGCTTCTAAGATGTTCCGTGCAGTTCTAGAAAGGGGGAGACTGCAGTGAAGTGAACAAAAGCACCAGATGTCAAGCTGCATTCTACTGGGAAAAATATTTAATCAGTCAGCAATCCTACATATGAAGGAAAAGAGGTATCAAAGGCTAAAGAATGATAGGAGGGTATATTAGACTAGCAGAATTAGAGAAGAAATGTATGTTGCTATATTTTACAAAGGCAAGTCAGTCATATTTGGACAGTGGAAACTAAAGCAAATGGTTCAAAGTGGGGCTATTAAGTGAGACAGCTTAATAACAATCTTCAAGTATGATATAAGTTGTCATAAGAAATCTGTTAACTAGAATCTTCCAAATCAAAACGGAATACCACCCAACTAAATGTAGGAGGCTGGTAAACTACAGAATTAATGAAATCCATTATACTTCCATGAGATTAAAAGTTGTACAGAGGCCATACCTTATACTTACAATATTGTGTTTTGACTTCTGAAAGCTATTTCAAATCTCTTGGAATTTTTCATTAATTCCTACTTAGAAACAAACTCCTAACTGCTTTCTAAAATATCTCAGACACTTTGATGAAAAAAATTAAAGAACCTATATAAAATCTGTATTTTTATTTAGATACTCCTCCCATGTGTTACCTCACATCATTAGTGAAGATAATACAAAGAAGTTTAATATTGCAGCTTACCCTACACAATCCACCTCTCTAGGATAATTTAGCGAGCGAAGCACTTGTTCTAAGTTCCGTAA
This sequence comes from Muntiacus reevesi, assembly GCF_963930625.1. Taxonomy (NCBI): domain Eukaryota; kingdom Metazoa; phylum Chordata; class Mammalia; order Artiodactyla; family Cervidae; genus Muntiacus; species Muntiacus reevesi. The sequence goes on along the minus strand of NC_089265.1, from coordinate 6,187,336 downwards.
GCTTCTTTTTAAGTCACCTGTTGCCATTATTTAACCTTTGATTCAACTCCAGCTTTGCAAATTATCTAATTTTTCACCTAAAAAAAATAATAAATCCATGAGACATTGTTTAACTCTTTGTATTTCTGAAGTTTATTTAATCTCTTTTGTTCATAGCTCATACACACTTACTGTACTTATTTTAGCTATTTCTCCCCAATTTATCTTCCCTGTTGGTCTGGTACTGTCTGGTATCCTCTATATATTCCTGAATGTCAGGTGCACTTTTCCCTTCAACATTTTTTCATTAAAAAAAAAATAAGTTTGCCAGATGTTCATCTTCTTACAATGAGTCTGATATTACATGGGTGCGTTCTCAGTCATGTCTGACTCTTTGTGATCCCATGGACTGTAGCCCATGAGGCTCCTCTGTCCATAGCATTTTCCAGGCAAGAATACTGGAGTAGGTTGCATTTCCTTCCCAACTCAGGGATTGAACACACATCCCTTGTGCCTTCTGCACTGGCACACAGATTCTTTACCACTGATATTACATAACACTCTCGCAAATACTTAACTATGGTACAACAAAGTACCATTTGGGAAGACATATCACCCTAAAATAATTTCCATCAATGACTATTTTGGTTACTTATAAAGGGTACATAATAAAATCAGGAGGAAATGGAGACAAAGAAATTAAGCACAGGTTTAGTCAGTATTCTCAGGGCCATGAACTTACACAGCTGTAAATCAGATGGCTTGCTTAAAAAATAAAAATAGATGAGTTTTAAAAAATTCAGGATTCGGCTAATTACATATGGCAGATTAAAATGCATGTTACCTTTATTCCCTTTTCTAAACTCCAGTAAAATGAAAGTAAATGGTTAGAAACCATATATACTCATCAGGAAAAAGAAAACCAGAGGGGATTCCACATGACAAAATCTTGGAAAATGGAAAACAGATGGATGAGTTAACAACCAACCTAGCAGAGCAAAGACAAGTCAATCCCATCCTCCTATTTAGGAGGAAACCAACAACAGCAAGACAGGTTCAGAAATGAGGGTCCTTGATTTTCCTGAGGGGTACAGCCAGGGGCTTGAAATAAGAATGATTATTTGAAGGTCGACATAAAAAGCGAATAAACCCTAGAGATTTACTGTCCCTCTGCTTCCACTCCCTCCCTCCATATATAACCTGCTCCAGGAGCAACCACCTCTGCTCCCCACGTTTAACAATGAGTTTTTAGAAAAATCAGCACAACCCACAAAATACTGAGCTGGAATTCATTAAAATTTAAAACTTCTACAAAATACACTGTTAGAGAATGAACAGATGGGTCACAGACAGAATATTTATAAAATACATACTGGATAAAAGACTTATTTCCAAAGTACACAAAGAACTCTTAAATGTTAGAGTAAGAAAACAACCCTATTTAAAAATGGACCTAGTATCCGAAAGTCTCATTAAAGAACGTGGTGGTGGCGGTTTAAGTATGTCCGACTCTTTGCGAACTCATGGACTGTAGCCCGCCAGGCTCCTCTGTCCATGGGATTTCCCAGGCAAGAATACTGGAGTAGGTTGCCATTTCCACCTGCAGAGAATCTTCCTGACCTAGGTATCGAACTCCCATTTCCTATTTGGCAGGCAGATTCTTTACCACTGAGCCACCTGGAAAGCCCCAAAGAAGATAAAGATGGCAAATAAGCACATAAGATGCTCAACATCAAATGTCATTATGTAATTATAAATTAAAAAATGACACCACTGCATATCTTCTTATAATGGTTAGAATCCAAAAAACTGACAGTACCAAATGCCTATGAGAATAGCGACAGGAACTCTCATTTTTGGTGGGTGGGAATGCAAACTGCATAGTCATTTTGGAAGATAGTTTGGCAGACTCTTACAAAGCTAAATGTCACACAATCAGCAGTTGTGCTACTAAGTATTTACCCAACTGATTTAAAATTTTAAATGTACATACAAGATTCTGCATGGAAATGTTTATAGTAGCTTTCCTCTTAATCATCCAAAACCAAAAGATATTAGGATGTCCTTCAATAGGCAAATGAATTACTAATACATCTATATAACAGTATATTATTCAACAAGAAAGGCAATCAAGACAGAAATGAACCTTAATGCATCTTGCTAAGTAAAAGAAACAAGTTTGAAAAGATTACATATTGTTTGTTTTCCATTTTACGACATTCTGGAAAAGGCAAAACTGTAAAGACAACAATATTAGAGATTATGGCTGCAAGGATTCAGAAGTAAGAAGAAAGTTCACAAACATTTAATGTGCAAAGCAACCTCACAAAAGGGGCGGGTGAAAAAGCCGCAAACTACGTTAACTTTGGAAATGAGAGGCATCTATAAGATTAAAGGAAAAATGAACGGCACATAAACACGGTACTCCAGTTACCAAGTTGTTTCCCATGTACATATGAGTTATGATGCTTCTACACATATACGCTGGAATTGAACAATTAGGTAAACGGATGGCTGAATAGTAGAAGGTATGATTCTCACTGCTGAAGTGGGAGTTTACAGAGAAGCAAAGGGAGGCGACTGGAATCAGCCCTGCTTTGTGGATTAAACATATCAGTATGAACTCATGTTTAGCTTAATATAGATACAGAAATATGTGCAATGCTGGCTCCCTGGAGAAATGGCCAATTCTTGGACTGAAGCAGGAAATATACAAGATGAGCCTGAGACTCGTTTTATCATTGTATCATTCTAGAAAGTAAAAAAGTACACACAAAACAAAGAAACCAATCCCACAGTGATAGGAGTATGTCATAGGGAATGAAACAGTTTCCAGAGATCAAAGCTGAAACTATCTGAACAACAACAAAAAATCAGTATAACTCAATGTGAACAAATAAAGAAAAAAAGTCTTATAATTATTTCAATATATGTAAAATAAGCATTTGATAAAATTCAACATTTACAATACTTAGGAATAGAAGGGAACTGCTTGCCATCATCTATAGGATATTTACAAAAAATTTACTGTAAACATCATATGTAAAGGTGAAATATTGAAAGCTTTCTTCCTGAGATTGGGAAAAGGCAAGTTTATTCACTGTTACCATTTTCTATTCAATACTGTACTATGGGTCTTAGTACAAAAATACAAGAAAAAGAAAAACTAAAAAGGAAGAAAATAAAAATATTACTACTCACAGACAACATAACTGTATTTGAAAAAATTCAAAAGAAATAAAAGGAATTTAGTGTGGTTGCTGGACTGAAGGTCAATATACAAATATCAATTTTATTTCTCTGTATTTTTCAAATAATTTAGAAAATATGTTTTAAAATATATGTACAAATAATTCACTAGCCTCAAGTATCATAAATGTGTGAATAAATCTAAAACAGATCTGTAAGACCTCAAACAAAACAAAACAAAAAAACAGAAAACTTTGTTAATATAAAGCCCTAAAAAAGATGTCTACATTCGGGTCAAGGATTTAAAGACTCAATAAGTTGATCCCATAATTCAATGTATTCCCTCCATCCCATGCTCCACCAAAACATACTGTAGTTTTTTAAAGGTGGAAATTCACAAGCTGATTCTAAAATTTGCATAGATATGCAAAAGATAAATGGGAAATAACACCATGGTGAAGATGATCAAAATTGGAAAATTCAACCATTGGATATGGAGAGTCATTATAAAGTTGAATTTAGAATTACTGAAAATATCTACCACACAATGGAATGGAATAATGCACAGAAATAGACCATGCATATATCAACACTAGACTTAAGACAAAGTTGATGGAGAACAGCCCTGGAGAATGGATGGTCTTTTTCAATAAATTGTACTGTGTCAACTGAATACCCAGATGGGATTAATAAATCTTGACCCCCTTGATGTAAAGGGGACTTTATATCCATTACAATCAATTATAGGTTTGTCAAAGATCTAAATGTGAAATATAAGACAGATAGGCTTCTTGGAGATTATAGTATACATGATTCTTCAGGTAGAAAAAGATTTCTTGTCTTAAGACTGATAAAATGAGCCACAATAAACTTTCTATCTTCTGTTCATCAAAAGATACCATTAAGAGAATGGAAAGATAAGTCATTGAGGGGAAGTTGATCCTGTCAATATACATACCCAACAAAAAGATTAAAAAAAAATCCTACAAAGTAATAAGAAAGACAACTCAATAGAAAAACAGGAAAGAGATCTGAACAGGAACTTTACAGAAAAGTAAACGTGAAAACAACAAAAATGTGAAAAGATATGCAACCTTATTAATCATTAGGAAATTACAAAGTAAACCCAAAGGCAAGGTTGCAAAGCATCTGAAACAGAGCACAGTGCTGTGAAAAGTATAAATGAGTATAATGACTCTGGGAAACTTATTAGTGATATCTACTAACAAACTCAGGGTCCATGAAACAGGAGTATGAGGCCAATGGATACAAATAACAGAGTATGTGTGTACTTTTACGTGCACCAAAAGATATGAACGATATTTGAGATTTTAAATGGTTCATTTTTTAAATCTCAAAATAATACCATGGAATTACATTTTTAAATGACTCATTTTATTGCATGGGGCAGGGCTTTCTTTAGACTAAAGGAGGTTATTCCCAAGGGAGGTACCTATACATGTAAACAAATGGTTAAAAACTTTTGCAAGAAAAAGATAAAGGGCTTCTAAACTGTAACCAATGAGGCAAAGCTCAGTCACACACTTCAAAATATCTAGTATTTATAACTGTCCAAAAATATAACAATACCTTGAGTATTGAATCCTCTGGGAATGCTGCTCCTCTCAAATGAAGCCACTGACATTAAAAACAAAACAGAGTAATCCATAAATCAGGGGAACTAGATTCAGCATGACCATGTGCCCCTGGTCAACATCCCAGCAATTGCCTAGGGTACAAATCACCTTCTCACACACCTTCCCTGTATCTATATATAACCTGAGATGGGGTACAAATGTGCAAAATCCTAAATTTAGTAAGCTTTCCATATTAAGCCACTGGCCATGCAATTCTGTACCCTTTCCTCCTCTGTATCTTTTTCCTTATAGCTCAGCTGGTAAAGAATCGGTCTGCAATGCAGAATACCCAAGTTAGATTCCTGGATCAGGAAGATCCCCTGGAGAAGGGATAGGTTACCCACTCAGTATTCTTGGGCTTCCCTTGTGGCTCAGCTGGAAAATAAGCTGCCTGCAATGCAGGAGACCTGGGTTCGATCCCTGGGTTGGGAAGATCCCCTGGAGAAGGCAAAGGCTACCCACTCCAGTATTCTGGCCTGGACAATTCCATTGACTGCACAAGTCCATGGGGTCGCAGAGTCCAGCGCAACTTTCACTTTCACTTCCTGTTCCAAATCTCCCCTCCTTTATCCACAAGGTAAAGAACACATTATCGAATATACTTTTAAATGCTCATATGTGAGTTTTAGTCAATATTTTTCAGCCAATCAACTACTTCAACTAAGCATTTACATTTTTAAGCAGAGGAAATTTCAAATGCAAGAAAACTAGAAAAAAAAAAGGAACTGATTCTAAAAATCACTTTCAACAATGTATTAGCCAAGAAAGGTCAACCTTATTTAAAATCTTTCAGGATAACTGGCGGAATATATGTACATAGGGAAGCAGTTAAGGATGACTTCCCAAGACCAGCCTTAATTTTCCTGGAAAAGATGAAGTGCGAACTAATCTGGCTGTTGACTGCAAAATACATATATATTTTTGGGTGTTGTCACTGGCCAATATAGTAGGTCTTAGTTTGTTAAGTTCCAGACTCATGTGCATGTGCTAAGTTGCTTCAATCACCTCCAACTCTTTGCAACTCCATGAGGTGTAGTCTGCCAGGCTCCTCTATCCCTGGGATTCTCCAGGCAAGAATACTGGAGTGAGTTGCCATGCCTTCCTCCAGGGAATCCTCCCCACCCAGGAATAGAACCTGAGTCTCTTACCTTCTCCAGTATTAGCAGGTGGGTTCTTTACTGCTAGTGCCACCTGGGAAGCCTACAGATCCATGTACCTTAATACAATTCTTCTAGGGGCACCTTTTCTCCTGCTGCTGCTGCTGCTGCTGCTAAGTCACATCAGTCGTGTCCAACTCTGTGAGACCCCATAGACGGCAACCCACCAGGCTCCCATCCCTGGGATTCTCCAGGCAAGAATACTGGAGTGGGTTGCCATTTCCTTCTCCAGTGCATGAAAGTGAAAAGTGAAAGTGAAGTCGCTCAGTTGTGTCCGACTCTTCATGACCCCATGGACTGTAGCCTACCAGGCTCCTCTGTCCTTAGGATTTCCCAGGCAAGAGTACTGGAGTGGTTTGCCATTACCTTCTCCACCTTTTCTCCTAAGACATTCTATTACTTTAATATAAATTTTATCTCTTTCCACAGACTTCTTTAAACCCCTTTTGAGGTATATTCAATCTCTGTGATACATGAAATTTTGTTTTATTTAACACTTTATGGTATCTTTCCTTTCTCTTAAGTCCTGTAACATATATTAATGTCTCATTATTTCTACCTCTGGTAATGGAATTTCAGACAACAAAGTATGTCCCTGGAACACATCCTCTTCTGTACCAGCAGAATAAATATTCTGAAGAAGAGTATGATAAAAGTACAGCTGGGATCTGTAGGTGAGGAAGATAAGTGATAGAACAGGGAAGAAAAAAAATTCCAGGATTAAAAACATTTAGTATTACAGGAAAAAATTACAGCTACTGCTCTACATTTTCACAGAAGGCTCTACAGTTTATCATAAAACTGAAAAAACACTAAAAATTAAGACATTAACAAAAGTCAATCTAGGAATTGTGCACATTTTAACACAGTAGTTTCAGACATGAAAAATAACTTTTTAAGAAGTCACTTAACATTTTCACTTTATAACACTTATGAAAAGAAATTAAAAGACAAAGGCATATACCACTCAGCTTGTAGCACAGATTCAACCACTAAAATGGTCTCAGTATTGCTTCCTAGCTTCCTCCAGAGTTCTCTGCTACGAGTTAGATCTGCCCCACTGTATTACAGGAGGTACTGTGAAAACTGTATAAAATAGCAGTTTAAGACGTTTAATCTAATTTAGCCTCACTGCCATTAAAGGTCATTAAATGTTGCCTCCCAGTGGAATGCCAATGAACTCAGTGATTTTTGTTCAGAATGAAGCAATTAAACCGACTGGTGTAAGGACTATGGTTGATGACTAAGAGTTTGTGACAGCTATTGATATTATCTATTAAAAATAATAGAAGAGAAAACTGGGGGAAAAGGGGAGTAAGGGTCAAGCATGTCTGAGGGATATCTGCGTTCATATATAAAACCGTGAAAAGGTTTGTGGACAATTTTAGGAAAAGTCTACTACAGCCCTGATTCCGGAATCCAAATTTCAGTATTTTTCCCCCAGTAACGGAAAAATCCAGTCCTGTAAGAAAGTGAAGTACCTTTTCTTTCCCCCCTGAAATACTCGGGAAAGGTAAAGCAAGGAAAACATCAACTATCCTCAGCTCTTCCCTCTCATCAGTATTTCCGAAGAGCCGGATTGCTCAGCTCAGAGGCTCCAATAAAAGGAATCGGTCCGTTCAGGACCCTAAGTCATAAACTAGAGAATGAGTTCTTCCCACTTGGTCGTTATCAAAAGGATACCCCACTCGGGTTCATGGGCAAGGCACATCTAGGGCTCTCCTCCTCCCACTTAATTTAAAAAGATAAGGCAGAGCTGTTTACTTCCACCTCTCCCAGGGCTTCGGTTAGGGCAGCGAAGACAGGCTACCCCCGCCAAATCCCGGGCGCAGCCCCGTCGGCTCCCCCGCGCTCACCCAGAACGGCCCAGCAAAGAAAGGGCTCCGAAGGCTTCTAGCCCCGCACAACGGGCAAACGAGGTGGTAGCATATGCAACCCGAGAACCCGGGAGCCCAGCCTCCAGCAACGAGTCCCTGCGGCCCGACGGCGCCGGGGCGCGCTTCTCGCGCCGACCGTTTGTATTCGGAGCACCGCTGCAGGACCTTCAAAGCTGTCGGCTTCCCCACGTCCCCGGATTCTCCGCCGCAGATTCCACGGGATGTCTATCCAGAGCCCCGTGAAGACTCGTCCTGCCGAGAGGTTTTTCTACATTTAGTCAGATCCTAAGGTGCAGACTGGAAGTCTACCCAGTTCTGAGGCTCAGAGGGGCTCGAACTGGGAAGTGAGGAGCCGAGACCCTGTGGCGAATCGTAGACCATGGAGATGAAAATACTTTCTGAAGCCTCTGAACTCTGACGTCACTTCCGGCAACAATAGGAAACGTCAAAACTCGGCCGCTGAGGGGGCTGCAGCTTGAGGCTCTCTGAGTTCGGAAGGATCCGGTGCGTTTTTGGGACTCACCCCCTCCTCACCTCCACCGGTGTGAACAAGTGAAGTTTGAACCGGCTTCTCCATGGCCTGGGCGCCCGTTCCCGGCTGAGTCGTTTTCTTTTTGGCTGAAAGCCCCCGCCCAGAGGCCGATTCGTCGCGGCGGCGGTGGGATCGCAGGTCGCTCAGGTAAGGGCGTCACCCTAGATATTTCATAGCTTCTGCGTCCCTTCCCTGTACACCCCTACTTTTCTTCTCGGAAATAATGACAACCGACACTTGCCAGTTGGCAGAAACTTGCCAACCTGTAAGACTTCGGGGCCAATGACAGTGCAAAACATCTTGAGTGACAGCGGTGCTGGCTAATTAAAATAAGGAATCCGTGTCAGGAGGCGGGAGTAGGTGTGTTCTTGTGTTCCTAGGTCACTGGGGTGTAGGTCAACTTGGGACCCCAGGTAGGACCCGACTTCACTCTGAGTAAAGCCAGGAAAAAGCAGAGGTTACTCTTCTACCCCAGATGTAGCTTTTAAGTAGAGTGGGATTTGGGAGAGTTCATAAGCACAGTTTTCGATTTTTTACATACTTTCCAGTAACATGAATGCAAACACTAACATACAGTTCATGTCACGATGGACTGCTAATTGCTTTAGCAGTTAAACTTTGGCTATAAACTAGGCAAATGATTAATTTTTCGTCTCGTTTGTTTCTCTGTGACTGGACTCTAGTTTCTTATATGGTGGCTGCTCAATTAAATATTATTAAAAGTGGATGAAATCACAAATGGATCCTAATCCTCAGTCAATTAAGGGTTTTACTTTAGGTTTTGTGTACATTTAGCAATTAAATCTTTGAATCTACTTCTTCTAACAATTGGAGTTTTTATATTCAGGGATCCCAGATGTTTGTCTCCATATCAATAGATCATGAACTTTATTATTGCAAAGTGAAGCTAATTTAGTTTTCCATTTCAGCTTTCCTTTTTTTTTTTTAAGTTTGGAGTTGGAGACCATATTTCTGGGATAGGAGGGATTTTTACCACCTAAGAAAATGGTTTACAAAATTGAGAAGATATCAGAATGAGAAATAAGTTTTATTCTATTTTCAGGTTGAGTAGGAAGCTTGCAATTTCTATCCAGATAAGTTGACAGTTTGTCTGAGGTATTGTACACAATGTGGCACCTGGCTTTCCCTCAAGTGAGCAATCTAAGAGAGAGAGTGCCCAAAACTCTCTCTAGTCTTTTATAGCTTAGTATCAGAAGTCGCCTCTCATCACTACTGCCAACTGCCGTATTCTTTTGTTAGAAGTGAGTCAATAAATCCAACTCAGTCATTGTGAAAAGGATTACACAAGGGCATAAATCCCAGGATGCAAGGGTCTTTAGGAGCCATCTTAGAGGCAGCTTAACACAGTTACACTGGCTGATAACTTTTAGGAGTTAATAGGCATAACTGAGCAAAATTTTATCCAAGAGAAATGCCTGGTTGTAATGAAACAGGCCAACTTAAACAAGGATTTTCCTTCTTGAAAAGTTTTTTTCAGGGGGGGGGAGTTAGGTAGGGGGTCTTTTTTCCTACTGATTGCATAAAGAAAGCCTTTTTTTTTTTTTTTCCTCTTGGAAAACTGCTTGAGAAATGGCATGTGTGAGAGAACGGTTTGTATTTCAAGGATATACATGAGCAGAGTCCCTTATAACTGGAGATTGTGTATTCCTTACCGATTGCCATTTTTCATGGTTGAAATGATTTCAAAATAAACTTGGGCAAAGATAGTTTTTAAGGTGGAAAGAAGTTAGGAAAGGCTAGAGGTAAGCCTTTCTAGTGTAGAAAGAATGTGGCAGTCTCTATGTTGGTATGAGAGCAAATAGGGATAGGAGAGGTGTGTCTGAGAACAGAAACGCGTTTGTGTGTTTGTTTTTAAGCATTATTAGATGTCAGGTTACATTCTTTCAGCACTACTGGATGCACATCACCAGCACAGTTTTTGTCAGTGAACCAAATAAGACATGAAAGGTATAGGCTTCAGGGTTTATTATTTTGGCTTTGACCCACTGTAAAATTGCCTATGCTTCTTCCAGTTTTGAAAGACATTGTCAGTCCTTAGTATTGTTCAAGTTTATCTTTTAACTTTCAGGTGCTTAACACTAGCCAGTGTAAATTTTCAAATTGTAGGTACTCCCAGGGCTGATTCATGTCAATGTATGACAAAAACCACTACAATATTGTAAAGTAATTAGCCTCCAACTAATAAAAATAAATGGAAAAATAAAAACAAATAAAAACTAAAAATAAAATGGTGCTCCCTATCAGGTTAATATACTTCATTTATAGTAGGATATAGCCAATTAACTAATGTACTTTTAGGCCCTTAGATATCTGCCAAATTTTAAACAGGTACTTGCAAAAATGATACAGTTGAAATGCTTCATTCACAAAACTATGTTATGGTAATAACTAGGTAAGCTAAACAATGCCTCATAATTTATTATAGCTGTGATCAGTTTACTAGGGAATGTTTTTTGTGTTTGTTGTGCTTTTGAGTAAGTTAAAAATAGTTATTTTCCTTACTTCACAGTGTAAAAGGAATGAATTACCAAGAAGTTATCTTTTCTTTGATCTTAGAGCATTGAAGTTAGTCATTGAAATTTACAAATTTATCATTCATTACTTACTTAACCAATGGCTATATACAAGTCTATTTTTTCCCCTACATTTGTATTCAGATTTGAAAATTGAGGGTAATCCATTGACTGATATCATAACATGTCAAAATCATTAATATGAAGTCTGTGAATTATTTGTCTAACTCATGTTGCATTTTCATTGATTATTTTACTTAATATTTTAAAACAACTTTAGTGAACTATATCCACTTCTAGAAATTTATGTTTCCCGCTTATTTTTTTTTCTCATGGTTTTGTTTTTCTGATATTTATTGACATAGATTCTATGGTAAAACTTGAATGAGTTTATATTCTATTTAGGACAAATGTTTTTATGATGGAGAGATGAGAAAAGACATTTGGTTTCAAGTTTAGGCAGCAGGTTTGGTTTAGGTCTGTGATCAGCAGTTTGTGTATTCTGCAAGAACAGGTTGCAGAGAATTTCATAAGCTATTTGAAAGAAGGAACACGATTTCAGCAAGTGAGCCATGCTTGAAGAACCCCTGTTTGCTTATGCTGAGCAGTAATTTGTAGAAGTCACAAACACAGGGGAAAGAGACAGAAAGGACAGATGCTAAACACATACAGGCACACACACGTCCATCTCTATCACCTCTTCATTTTGTTTTAATTTTTCGGATTTTCTCATCTTTAGAGGATCACAGAATTTTATAGCTAAAAGGGAACTTAGAGATCATCAAGTTCAAAACTCTCTTTATAGGTGAGGAAAGTGAAACTTTGAGTATTGTGCCCTGTAGTCACAGCAAGTTGAAGGAGCCTGAATAAAGCACACATTTTGTGTTAGTCTGTTTTCACTGTTAGATGTTTTCTCATCTCACTTCCGACTTTTCTATTGGCTGCTGTCAGTATTTATTTTATTTTAGGGACTTCCCTGGCCCTCCAGTGGTTAAGACTTTATGCACCCAATGCAGGGGTTACAGGTTGGATCTCTGGTTGGGGAACAAAGATCCCACATGCTGCATGCAGTGGCCAAAAATAAAATTTAAAATATATTTATTTTATTTTGATACTTTGTCTTTATTTGTATAAAAGTATGTCAGTGACAGTGACAGTTTTTGTTTTATTTTTTTAATTCCACAGCTATGATAAGAGTGACCTTGTGGTTAGTGGGCATGGAGTGTGCTGTGCCCTGAGGGTTAGGAATGTGCTGCCATGACCACTGCTGATACAATTGGGTTGAATAAAGAGCACAGTTAAACAATCAGTGCAACTGAAAAATAATGCTGGTGCGAAATTCAATAAATTTATTTTACTTGAAAGTTAAAACAGACAATGGAACATCTCTCTGCAAAAGAAGCTGAAGAAATAAGTGAAATTGAATAAGCCCCCAGTTCCCTGCTTTTTGGTTACATTTTAAGTGACATATCTTAATTTTTACACTTGTTTAGATACCATTTGGTAACAATCATTACAGAATCAAATTAAAGAACAGGGAAAAAAACTTTCAGAAAACAAAGTGATATTGTAAATCTTTTTTGAATTTAAAAAAACTACAAATGGTATGCCTTTTACTAACAAAAACTGCTCTTGCAGGACCAGATCTTTAAATTTAATGAGTGGGGTTTTTTTTTTTTTTATGTGTTTAATGTACCCTGTGACCTCTTAGTACTTAGCTATTTCCTTTTTCTCCTTAGAAGGACCTCCTTGTGGACTTACCCTCCTTCATTTCTCCACAGTTGTTGCCTTTCAAAGTTAGAAGTGTGCTTGGTTATCAGGTTTTTTTTCCTTTTCTTTTTTCCCCCTTTCCTCAGTCTGTTTTAAACTAGCTTGGTGGTCTGTTCTTTTGGAAAAAGAGAAATAAATGCCGGGGCTGCCAATTTGGTTATAAATGTGGAAAATATTTTCTCACAGAATCTCCCATGTTCTTATGCAATCACATGATAACACTTAGAAAGTAACTAAAAATCTAGTGACTTCCTAGTTGGAAAAAAAAATTGAAAATTTCTAAAGCAATATAAAGGAGTGAATTTCCTCATTTTTAGGTCTTAGATGTGTGTTAAAGATAACTCTTTTGGTACACAGAGTTTTAGATCTTTATCTAAGATAGGAAATTTCTTATTTGTAAATCCAACTATTTAGACATTTAAGAAATATTGAAAAGTAATAATTTATAATGAGTATTTGAAGTAGCTCATTCATGTCACTCACTACAGACTGGTGATTTAACACTGCTTACTCAGGAAGACACTTTATAGAATCTCCTTTGCTTCAATTGAAAGTGTTTAAAGCAGAATGCTTTTTTGAGACCTCCAGACTCCTTTGTGTTCTTCCCATCTTCCCCTGTGTGTCATCCATCCATCTAAATGGTGTGTGAGCCATTCTTTATCACATATAGTTGTTTCCACAGCATGTGCTATTTAAACCTTAGTGCCATAGAATTACTGACAGCAGTAGTGTGTTCCTTTAGAATAATACTTTATTTGATGTTACATAGGGATGTTTTGATTAAAGATGCTTAATATACTTTACAGATCATTTTATATTAGATATACCAGCAGGTATTAATAAAGCAATCTTTAGCATTCTTTTGTGGAAAAGTTATACTTTTTTGAAAAGAGAACAAGATATTACAATAACAGAAAAGTATTATTCTCATAAATGTTAATAATTAACTTGATAGAGCTTTTGGTAATTAATATAATCTATGCTGCCTTCTAAGTGGAAGTGCCTTTGTGCTGTTACAACAGTTACATTTAGACTGCCACTGTATCTCTTATATTAAAAAATGAAAATTATATCTAAAATATGTCAGAAAAGTTTCCCAGATTTTTGCATTAGAGAAAAGGGAATGAGTCAGGATATACACACTGCTTTACAATTAAAAGATGCTTTTATATATTTAGTATATTATCTCCATTAAGACTCATAGCAATCCTGTAATACAGATAGGAGTGATTTCCTCCATTTTATAGGAAACCAAAGATCAGACCTTGTTTGAAATATCTAAGGTCACACAGCACATTGTGTAATTGGAACTCCAACTTTAAATTCACTCTCCAGAATAGCTGTGTCAAGAAAACCTACACAGTTCTCTCATGCAGACCTCATATAGGCCACATTCTCTAGTCTCAGCGTAATAAAACTAGACATTAACTTTAAAAACCAGAAGGCCTAAATATTTAGATTAAAAAAAAAACCCAGCTCTTCTAAATTATTTGGTCAATGTGTAAAAAAAAAATACTGTTGTTATTGTCACTGTTATTTTAATAGAAATAAAGATATATAAGTAGTTAGGAGATTAAACAACTGATGGTTTTTTCAACATTTTAAAAATATTTTAAGCAAATTAGATCATTATTCTCACAAATTTGAAATATTATAAAATTATTATATTGTAACTTTTAATATTATTATAAAATTATCTTCAGCAATCAAAATTAAATCACATTATTTCCTGTACTTTCATTTTTAATGAGTAATTAAACCACTTTTAATGTAGCTTGCATTTATACTGTTTCTTTATTAGGCCCAGGAATAGGCCCACATCAATTCTTTTGTATTTATACCTCTACTTGATTATTGATATATCCTAAGTAAATAGTCTACACATTATTATAATTTGTATGCTTAAAGATTTGTATTCCTTGATTCTCTCTTCTTTTGATCTGTATAGTGCGTTCCACAAAGTCAGAGGTGATTCAGAGGTCATAGATTTTAATAATTAGTTGGATTTCCTTAAATCTAAAATAGTTACTGCTTGTCAAATGTCACTAGACTTGCTATGTCCTTGGTCACCCTCTTTAGAGTGTTTATTAGTGTCTAGTTGTTTAAAGGACTTTATTGTGGCATCATTTATATACTTACTATAAAATTCACTTGTTTTAAGTGTACAGTACTCTGCCTCTCACCTTTTTTAGTTAATTGTAGATACACATGCAGTTGTGAGAAATATAGCAAGAGATAATCTTGTGCACATGCTTAGTTTCCCTGGGTAGTGTGACATATTACAAAATCATAATATACCATCATATCCAGGATATTGAAATTAACATATCTCACCTATATTATTCAGAATTCTTCAGTTTATTTTTGCTCACATGTGTATGTGCATGTATGAGATTCTGAGCAGATTCGCATATCCAGTACCATTGTCAAGATACTGAACAGTTCAAATACCACTGGGATCCCTGGTGCTGCCATTTAAAACTACAGCCACTTCCCGTCTGGGTAGTGATTTTGAATGTCTATCATGTAATTATGTACCATTTATATATCCTCTTTGGCAAAGTATTTGTTCATGTCTTGTGTTCTTTTTTAATTGAATTGTTTGATTTTTTTTTTTTTTTGCGGTTATGTTTGAGATATTTTCTCTCCATCTGTAGCTTGTGTTTTTGTTGTCTTCATACGGACTTTTCAAAGAGCAAAAGTTTTTAATATCGATGAGGTTGACTTTACCAACTTTTACTTTTATAGATTGTACTTTTGATGAACTCTTTGCCTAGATGTAGACCCCTAACATCTCCTTCTCTGTGTTTTTCTAAAAGCTGTATTCTTTTATGTTTTGCATTTAAGTCTATGATCTATTCTGATGATTTTTTGAAAGATGTGAAATTTAGATAAGGCTGATCTAATTCAGTTTTGCTTGTTGTTTACCATTTAAAGATTCATTCAGTCAACAAATATTGCTGAGTGCTTTGTAGGTCTAAGGCACTGTGTTTGGTACTGGATTTTTCCTTGTTGCCTATTGTGTTGAATCATTCCCCCATCTTAGTACTTACAGGCAGTTCTTATTCTTCATGGTACCATGTAAACTGAAATGTGTGCTTTTTAGAACCATGGCCTTGCTGTGCAAAGTCCCATAGAACTGTTATCCAGTGGTTAGCATGGTCCTGTACAAGGACTACCTGTATATATATTTTAATTTGTATTTCTGACAGTAATACAGCACACTATGATAGGTGAGTTCCAAAATTATTGTTGTCTTAAGGAACATATGTTTGAGTAATTCATATTTTATAATCAAGTAATATGCTTAAAAATACAGCTCTCAACAGTTGTAAATTGATTTCAGAGCTCTAAGAAATTAGCATTCTATACATAAAGTTCTTTATAATTCAGGTTCCTAGGATGTGAAAATGTCATAAAGATCTATAGTAGAAATTTACTGTTAATTTAGTTTGTGATACTGCAAAAAGGACTTTTGATATATTGAATCTTCCCATGAAGTCATAAAGTTACCATTTCTAGAAATATATCTGTAGTGATTAAAGATGATGATAGTACTGATACTGAACTGCCAAAATGGTCTGTTATCACTGACTGATGACTGTATACTTGACTTTATTTGCCAAACTAAGTGTGTCAATCTAAGCAAAGTTAGTTTCTTCTAACTTTATATATTTACTAGATGTTATTTTTCTTTCTCCTAGCAAAAGTAAATGGCATCTCCAAATTCACAGATCCTAAGTTCATGAAATTAAAAGCCAGGATTGTAACTGTTTAGATCATTATATCCAGAATAATCAGGTATACTCTGAAATGGAAGAACCAAAATAAGAGTTATCTTTTAAAAGGGGTTGAATGGTGACTACAAAACTACCTGTGATGGTAAATTACCTGTGTGTTAGGTTCTCTTAACCCCTCTAAGTTCTTTGGAGTAAGAGTTATTCACTGTTTTCCTGATGAGGAAAATAAACTATAGTCTAATCAGATTCTGTGTAGGAGTTTGAAATAGATATTTTTTCACATCAAAGCCTATGTGCTTTCCACAAGAATAGTAGCTTGAAAGAGAAACTGCAGCTGGAAGCAATGGTGGAGGTTAGCTGCAGAGCTAAAAGGAATGAGAGTTAGTGATGAAGAAACAGATGGTAAATTGTCTTTGCCAGTTCTGTGCATAGGGCTCAGTGATTAGGAATAAAAACTTTGGACTCAGACCTGAGTTTGAATCTTTAGTTTTCCACTTGTCAGCTCTGAGATTTTGGGCAAAGTTGTTTAACCTCTCTGAGCCAGTATTTCCTCAACTATAAAATAGGTGGAATAATATCTAATATCTACCTGTTAAGGTTGTTTTGAGGAAAAAAGGGCATAATGTAATTAAAACTTCCACAGTACTTGGCACAGAGTATTAAATAAATTGTGGTTTATAGTACAAAAACAATATTATTGTTTAATATTTGTTATTAAATATATTTAAAGTATTGTGTACATAATATACACAAAAGGAGGGAATGCAGCCAGTAATACCAAGCCTTAAATCTGCACACACAGAATTAAAGGGTTTCCCCCTCTACTTTCTTTAAGAAACATTTCTTCGTCCTTTAAATAAAAATTTTTATCACAAATGGCAAAAATAATTCTTACTGTTTTGATGTTTGCCTTGACAAGGGTCGCTTACTACCCTTAAACCTTGATGCTGAACTTTATCTCCTTAGTGATGGTTTTTAGTCTGTATGACACTAAGCTCAAAGAACAGTACTTCTTAAACTTAGTGCACATCAAACTCACTTATTTTCCAGTTTCACATGCTTGGATTCCTCAATCAGAAGATTTCTGAGATTAATAAAAGTAATTGGTGCATACCTTTTATCCTGGCAGCTCAGACAGTAAAGAACCTGCCTGCAATGCAGGTGACCTGAGTTCGATCCCTGGGTCGGAAAGGTCACCTGGAGAAGGAATGGCAACCCACTCCAGTATTCTTGCCTGGAGAATTCCATGAACAGAGGAGCATGGCGGGCTACAGACCTTGGGGTCACAAAGAGTTAGACAGGACTGCAAGACTAACACTTTTCACCTATTACCCAGATTCACAAATTTTAAACATTTTGCAACATGCTTTAACATTCTCTCTGTGTGGAGATTGACATTACTGTTTTTCTGAACCATTTGAGACTAAGTTGTATACATTATGCCTTAACAATTCAGTATTTTTCCTAAGAACAAGAATATATTAAAAAATTCATTTGGGTTTTTCTTTAACATCTAATGTTATGAACTTTTTGGCCAACCCAATATTCTGGCAAAGCCACTGCACAGTTATCAAATTCATTAAAATTAACTTTGATGTAAGTATTTTTACCCAATCTTAGGCTGTGTATCTAGTTTTTTAGTTAGTCCAATAATGTCGTTTATAGCACTTCTTTTTTCAGCATATGATCCAGTCCACACATTGCATTTAGATGTCATGTTTTTCAGTCTCCTTTAATCTGGAATGATTCCTTTCTTTAGCTTCATGGCATTGGCAATTTTGAAGGGAAAAAAAAAAGATTGTAGACTCAGGTTTCTCTGATATTCCTCATGATTAGATAAAGGTTATACATTTTGGCCAAAATACTGTCTAACTGTTTTGTCCTTCTCAGGGTCCAGAGGCACATATGTTTAGAGGCACGTATGTCCATTTGTCTCTTATTGATAAAATTTTAAGTTTGAACACTTGGTTAAATACTATCTGATTTCTTAATTTCTTTTTGCAATTAATAAGTAATGTATAGGGGGAGTTACTTTGAGACTCTGTAAACTTTCCATTCTTTATCAAACTCCAGATTCAGCACTCATTGATAATACTTGTCTGAATTATTTTTTCTATGATGATTGTAAAATGATAATTTTTCTAACTCCTTATTATTCAGAATTTTACTAAAAGGAATAGCTTTCCTCTCTTCTTTATGTGTTTATTAATCATCAGCGCGGACTCACTCATGGATTCTTCCTTATGTGATAATTGGAGTATCATTCTATAAGTTTTATTACTAAAGTGAAAGTTGTTCAGTAGTATCCGACTCTGCAATCCCATGGACTATGCAGTCCATGGAATTCTCCAGGCCAAAATACTGGAGTGGGTAACCACTTCTCCAGAGGATCTTCCCAACCCAGGGATCGAACCCAAGTCTCAGGTCTCCCACATTGTAGGCGAGTTCTTTATCAGCTGAGCCACAAGGAAGTCCAAGAATACTGGAGTGGGTAGCCTGTCCCTTCTCCAGCAGATCTTACTGACCCAGGAATTGAACCAGGGTCTCCTGCATTGCAGGTAGATTCTTTACCAACTGAGCTATCAGGGAGCTATTTTTTATTGTTTATTATATAGAGAGCTACTTATTACTAAAGGGCTCATCATTTTTGCTCTGCAAAAATATGGTTTTGTCAAAACGAGCTAACATTTTATTATTATCTGTGAAGTGAACTCTATATGTAATATTTAATACTCAAGCCCTTTGAACTGTGTGTATTACTATTATATTATATGCAAATTATCACCTTAAATATGACAAAACCAGAGCTTAGACTATGTGTGTGTTAGTCACTCAGTCATGTCCGACTCTTTGCGAACCCATGGGATTTCCTTCTGGAGTGGGTTGGAGTGGAGTGGGTTGCCATTTCCTTCTCCAGGGGATCTTCCCAACCCAGGGATCAAACCCAAGTCTCCTGCATTGTGGGCAGGCTCTTTACCATCTGAGCCACAGGGGAAGTAAATTCCCCAGAGTCCTTTAAGTGCTGACCAGTGGAGTCAGGACTTGAATTCAAGTGTCTGCTCAGTGTCAGAGTCCTCAACACCATGCTCCCTCTGTGATTTGCTTCACAACTTCTGCAATGGATCTCATGTCTTTTTGAGTTTAATCACTTTTCTGACAGTTCCATCCACATGCCACACACCTGTTACCCTAAGGAAGACTGGGAGTAGGATGGAACAACTGTGGACACCCTTGCCTTTCTCCAAAGGAGAAATTTATGATATTGATCCTTCTGAAGTGATTTATCATGCTGTGCTCTTCGCCCAAATCCAAAACTGCTTTAAAGGGAAAAAGACATCCCACAAGGGTAATTTGCAATATTTTGTCTGTAGAAGGATAGAAAATGCATGTGTATATGTGCCTCAAACCTCTACCCTCCCCATTAACTTTTTTTTTAATACTAAGAACCATCTGCTGGCTTTACCTCTTTTCTACCTGCTAGATGCTTTCTGAGTCCCTTTATCCAGTGCTGTATTTAAATGATCTCATTTAAGTCTGGAGCCTAGGGAAATCACCCTGATTCTGCGTTCCCTAGCAACATCCCTGAGAAGAATAACAGCTGCCTAACCATATGCCACCATAAAGAGGTAGGGAAGTACATACAAATTGACATTAGGTGCCTTAAATCTCGAGACTTCAGACATCATAGTCGTCATATTTGATTATTTACCTTTGGTGGTGCAAGTGCAAAAGAGAAGAATAAATATAATTATCTAAAATGACAACAGATATACTGTGGATGAGCTTAGAAATCAATTCAGTTTCTAGATATGTTCTTGCTAAGATCAGCAGAGAAATGGCTATGATAAAATTTTTTAAATGTTTATGAGTCTTGTGTCAAAATTAAGCTGTACTTATGTTGTAGTATGACAGCATATTTAAACCTTTAGGAAACTTAAAGTTCTTTCCAAATTTTTTGTTGATAATCTGTACTTTTTTCATTGTTGATTTATTGTCCATGGTTTTGCTTTTTCCAGAATGTCTTATAATTGAAATCACACACATGATGTAGCCTTTTCAGATCAGCTGCTCTTACTTAGTAATATATATTTAAGTTTCTTCCGTGTCTTTTCATACCTCATTTCTTTCTAGCACTAAATATTCCTTTGTCTGGCTATATCACAGTAAATTTATCCATTCACCTACTCAAGGACAACTTGTTTGCTTACAAGTTTTGGTAGTTATGACTAAAGCTTCAGGTCCACGTGCAGGTTTTTGTATGGACATGAGTTCTCCACTTATTTGGGTAGATACCAAGGAGCATGAATGCTGAAGCATATGGTAAAAGCATGTTTTTGTAAGAAACTGTCAAACTGTCTTCCAAAGTGACTGTATTGTTTTGAATTTCCACATCTTTCCATTATTTGGTGTTGTCAGTTTGGGATCTCAATCATTCTAACAGAAAATAAGAATTTAATTATTATAGCTTAAGTACTACTTTAGGAACTGCTACCATATTGGTAATATGTGTTATAAGGAGGAAAAGTTACTACCTTTTGTGGTTTCTTTTCAAAAACAAATTTTCCTACATTTAGAAATTATTAATATGTTCCTTCTCTCTATACCTACCCCTTCCCCCAACCCCCATCCGATCTCTTTGTAGCTTAAGCTTTTGGATTTCCAAGGACGAAGAGTGAAAAATTATCCTGGACTGTTTTTCCTGTTTTAATCAACAAGTAGTCATTATGCAAATAATAACCAACAATTCAGTAAATATACATGTTTTTTTAAATATTGAAAAAATAGCCTTTGATATTCTTTCAAATTCCACTCAGTTTTCAAATTTATTTGAAATATTTCAATTTTCAAAAATTATTCCTGATAATTATCAGAATTTCTGGTCACCAGTAGTCTGGGGGAGGGGTTGCTTTTTTATATTTTGATTACTACTCTTTATTGTAAACAGCCAATTAAAACAAAACCATATTTTAAGGTTAGGTCATGCAATGAAATTTAATGATTTTGAACAAAAACCGGTTTCTTCCTCCAAATTTTTAAAGCTCATACATATTAGTAGAAAAATTGGGTTTTTAGAATAGGAATATTTTATTTGTAAAAGATCTTGGAAATAATTTTTTATGTTAGTTAAAAGCACTTCCTGGTTTCATTTTTCTCAATGAATTTATTTGCCCAGGAAAAGTTACTTATTTGCAAAACCAAATGAAATGGAAAGGCTAGACCAGTAGCCTTCTAAATATTTGCATATGAGGAAGTCTGGTATTTGTAACAGATAAATGTAGAGCTGCTCTGGTGGGAAGTGGAGTGTAGGCAAGAGAGACTGGAGCACCTCCTCCCCTTCTCCTGCCTTTTCCCAGGGACCTCTGAGGAGTCCATAGGACTATGTGGAGAAGAACTGGAAAATTGATTTCAAGATTTGTATTTAAAGCAGCAACAGAACCAAATAGTCATCACTGAGCTCTTTATCATGGAGTTCTAGGTGTCTAATTTATAAGGTTTCTGAATTAGACTTCAGGGCCTATGTTACATTTTATTACAGCCTACAACTTAAGAGCAGACTGGCAAGAATTAAACGAAAAACCTGTTTCACAGCTGTTATGCATCTGGGAATTTGGTTAAAAGGGGCTAGCTTAGCTTAGCCTGGGTTGTGATAAAAAGCAGTGTGTGGGGACCTTTTAAATGAAGTCCTGTGCTCTGATCAGAGTTGTATTTAATACTGGCCCATAAGTCCACATAATTATAATTTTGTAAGAGTCTTTAGGACGTCAGTAACTTTTAAATCTTACCTTGTGAAAAATGATTATGTCACCTGTGGATTTTAAAAGCAGTTAGCAAACCGAGATAAAGGTGATAATCAAACCAAGTAGTTCTCCATATCCAAGTTTCATACTTACAATGTTCCGACTGTTCTTTGTAGTTTGCTATTCCATTTAATATGTTTTAATGAGGCATGTTAATTCTGATAAACGAATGCTTCATGTAAACTTGTCGTACCGCAGGGAAAGGTGGATTACTTTCTTAATGGAGCCTTACTCCATTCTGGCATTTCTCCCAGGCTTGCAGATGGGTCAGGGGCTGTGGAGAGTGGCCAGAAACCAGCAGCTACAGCAGGAAGGCTACGGTGAGCAAGGCTACCTCAGCAGAGAGCAGAGCAGGAGGGTGGCTGCCAGCAACATGTCTCACACCAGTCATCGCAAACACGTCCAGGGGGGCATTGACATATATCATCTTCTGAAGACAAGAAAGTCTAAAGAACAGGAAGGATTCATTAATTTGGAAATGCTGCCTCCCGAACTAAGCTTTACCATCTTGTCCTACCTGAATGCAACCGACCTCTGCTTAGCTTCCTGCGTTTGGCAGGACCTGGCCAATGATGAACTTCTCTGGCAAGGGTAAGTTCAATTCACCATATTTGACCCAGATATCTCTAAGTATAACTTTGCCTAAATGCTTTTTTTTTTTTTTTTGAAGGGTGGAGTGCCGCTTTTTTCCTTTTTAATATTCCCATCAAACTTAATTTATGGTCCTATATTTGAACTTTGTTAAAAAAGTTTATTTCTATGCTTATCAGAACTCAATCAGAATATGGTTTTCATTTGGGATTTTAATCTGGATTGTTCATTTCTAAGAGAAATGCTTCCATTATGCCTATATCTCTGACTCTTGGATTTTTTTTCTTTGATAAATTAAAGGCTGACTTAGTTTTTGTTTTTTAATTTAGGGGAGGTTCTGTTGCTTTTACATAGCTTAGTAATAAAAGTCAAAAGCTATGGGACTAGACTAAAAAGGCTGCTAAAATATTGATAATTTTCTAAACAAGTTACCAAACTCCCTGTTACAGAATCATCTCATTTGGCTGGGGGAAAAAATGCAATGATATAAATTAACTATGAAGAAGATATTCCCATGTAAAAGTGAATATTCTACCCACTTTCCTCAGAAATTTTGATGTTACAGGCTGAGACAGTAACTTTCTTGTTTTCCTGTAAGCTCTCTGTGTGTGTGTGTGTGTGTGTGTGTGTGTGTAGAAGAGAGAGAAAAGAAGGAAATTTGGAAGTTTGAGTCAAAAATCAATAATGAATATCAGAAAGTGAAACTATGGTATCCATCTAGAATTTCTAGGAATTGTAACAAGATGAAAGGTTAGCTTTCAAATAATAACCAGTAGCTAATGCCCCTAAACAAAATTGGAAACAAGTGTCCCAATGTGTATTAATAGAAGCAGTGTGTTTTGAGGTATTTTAAGTATTACAGATTTTGTAAAAAGTCATGTTTAGCTCTGATAATAAGGAACCAGTGTTTTAAAGCAATATCCTAACATATACTAATCTTAATGTTGCAACTTTTCATTTAAGTATTAAAGTTACAGCATTACAGTTTCTCCCTCTACCCAGCAGTTCCCCCATCCTCCACTCATCTATATTTCACAATGGAGCACATAGTTTAGACTCTTGGTTAGGACTGCAAGCTCAAGTTTAAGTTCCTTCGATTCAGATCCTGCCTCTACACAAATTAGCTGTGTGACCATGGGCAACTTTTTTATGGTGTCTGTGTTTCTTTATCTGCAGTGCCAAATCATAGGATGGTTGTAAAGATTAAGCAAATTAATACTATTAAAATGCTTTAAATAGTGCCTGGCATCTGTTAAGCACTTGGTAAATGTTAGCTGTTATCATTGTCATCATTTATGTTTAACTTCAGTGGGACTCGAATATTACTAATCTTTGTAATTCACATTTATTAAGTGTTGTCAGAATTATTAAATTGAAGGCGTTTGTCTGTTTTACTCTAGTAAATAAATAAAACAAGCATAAAATTAAGCAGTTTATACTTCAGAGCTGTAAAATCCAATTTTATATCATTTCATATCACTATTTTATCATGTATATACGTCTTTAACTTAGAAGATTCAATCTGGTCATGTTTTCTCATCTGATTTTTATCACACTTACAGGCTGTGTAAATCCACTTGGGGTCACTGTTCCATTTACAACAAGAACCCACCTCTAGGATTTTCTTTCAGAAAGTTGTACATGCAGCTGGATGAAGGCAGTCTCACCTTTAATGCCAACCCAGATGAGGTAAGTGAAGAATTTGAACATTTGTAACTGTTGAACTTAATTGTTCCAACATAATAAATTTGCAAGTAAAGTTATAAGTCCCTGAACATGACTTTTGAATCGCTGTGAAGTCCAGTATTTGGAGTTATTGCTGTATGACTTAGTCATTTCTTTCTTCCTTACGGTGTCAAGTACTGATCTTGCTATCTGCTCACTTGCTATCTGCTATCTGCTCACTGCTCATGGCAGCTTCCAGGACGCACATGCAGCCATCGCCTGCATTTGGTTGAGATACCCCTACATTATCAGTTGAGAGCACAAAATATATTCATCAGACTTTATCTGCAGCATTTTCTTCATTTCCTCATTTCCACTTAGTTATGATTATCAGAGGATACAAAGGATATTTTTCTAGTTCGTGATGCATCAAAATGTCTTTAAATAATGCCTTTAAAAATCTTAATCCCATGATAACATAGAAAAAACTTATAGATTGTTATAAAATTGCATAATTTTGCATTAATTATCTGATTCTTTTTTTTCTTAAGATAATAAGCAAACACAAATAAAGAAGAGGGAGAGTGGGAGAATCAAAAAGAACTGCTTGAAATGAATTAATTATTTAATCCTTTCTTAACATATGAGTGATCAAAATGTGAAGACAGTTCTGTCACTGGCTCCCATTCTCCCCTATTCTTATTTCAGTATATTCTGGAAAGGTTCAGATTTTTAGAAATGTTTCTTATTCGTATAAATCTAATAGAAATTATGTAACACTCAGAACTACAACTCTTGGGTGGATCATTTAAGTCTTAGCCCCACATATACAGCAAAGTATATATGTTATAAAGCAAATATGTTATAAAGAACAGATATGTTATATTTGTTCTCTTCTTTCACCACTTTTATTTTCAATGAATAGAAGACATACTTTTAATGAAAGTAGAATGATTTATAAGAAGTTAAAGTTCAAAGTATACATTTAAAACCAGTATAATATTGATGTTACCAGTTTAAACAGGTCATATGACTGGTGTTACCATAAGAAATATTTTGCATTAGTGTCTTGAGTTAATTTAATGATGATTACTAGAAAATTGAAGCAGAGGGGTGTGGTGTTTTACTCTAGATATGTGGGAATTAGGAAAGGCAGCTATTACAGGCCTGTCTTATTAGGACTAATTTGTTCAAGTCATACTGGCTCCAGTCATGGATTATGCCAATGTTGAGCAAAACTGTCATCCCCAATTCATATCAGTTGCAAATATTACATTCTAAGGAAAGTGTAACTTGGTAAGTACTAAGTTGTAGCTTTTCGAAGTCAGAAAAGTTGGATGTAACTGCTCGTATTGATTATGGTAAGTAGTCATTCCTTGCTGAAAGAGTACCATTTTTAAAATAAATTATAAAGCATCTTTTTATGCAAAAATGAAACTATAGATAGGCCCTTATATACTAGAATATTATATTAGTTTTAAATATCTAAATTGGAGAAGTTAGATGTCAAAATATGTTTCCATCTTTGCAGCTACATATATCAGACTATAGAGTTCTTTTGTACCTCCTCTAGAGTGTTTGGAGGGGGGGCAGAGAAAAGAGGTAAGATTAAAATCCTCTTTAACTGACAATAAACTATAAAAGTCAAATGTTTGCTTAAAAGGGAGATTCAAGTTACTAATTAAAAATAAGATTTTTAGATCTTCAGATTTTTACTTATCCATCCTACCTCCCATTGTTACTGAGAGTTGGCTGTATTTTCTTTCTTTTACTCCCTGGCCTGATTCAAAGATATCCTGGAGCATTCCAGAAGTATTGAATTCACTGTTCTGAAAGGGGCACATACTGTTGTCAGGCAGCATGGAACTAAACCATTCAAAGTGACTTTTGGTTCCAGAATTCTGCTTCTATGCTTTTATTTAACGTCACCCAGGCTCTCAGCAAGCAGCTGTTGCCTAATAACAAAATAGAATTCTCTCTTTACCGGAGTACCCTTAGGACATAAGTAGTCGTGGAAGGACATTGAAGTACACTTGTAGGTGCAGGGAAATGAGGAGAAGTATTTTAATTAATATTGCACACTTGCTTTCATTGACTGATAAACAATCAATGTCAGTTTGGTTGCTTAACCAACCAAAATATAATCAAAAGATCATCTTAGTAGATGTTTTTATACAGAACTCACCTATATGAGTCATACTTCAGCCAGGTCTTAGAATGACTCTTGCCATGATTTTTTAGTTCCAGCAATCAGAAAGTACCTATGGAGGTTGATTATTTTTCCCCCTCACTGGAGCACTGTCATCAGATGTGTTATTTGGGTTTATTTAAGGCTGAGAAGTAAATTAATTACGTTTGATGTTATGTTTAAATGTAAGCGGTGTTTATTTTAAGTACCTGAGATAAGATGTATATAACTGTTCAGTATTGTAATAAATCTACTTTTCCATAATTTCTAGTTCTGTACCTAACATTTTGATAGCAAGCATCATTAAAATATTATAAAAATAAGAATACTTACAGCCACAGGGAGCAAGATTCTCCAAAGGACATCGTTCATGTCACGGATATGGGTAACCAAACTCCACAGCAGCTGCTGGCAGTGGCTCATGGGGTGGGGGAGGACTTCTGCACAGTCTGTGGTACGATTGTCTGGCACGCTGCTGTTACATGCATGATGGTGTGATCTCAGCTGTATGTAAAGTCGTGATCTTGTGCATGAGCTTGTGTACCTTGTGGCAGGTGACCACATTCTAGTAAAGGAATGTGCTAAAAATCATCTGTTTACATTAGGCCATATTTCCCCTGCATGTCCGAGTTATGTGTGTGATTTTATTCCCCAGCATTATTATAATAAAGTAATTTTACTTATCAACCAGTAACTTATTCCATTGAGTAATAAATGTTTTCTTGACATAGTTATTTGTAAATTTAGAGGCTGAAATTGGTAGTGAACATAGTTTATATTATAGGCTCATTTTTGTTTCTATATATGTTTATAAATTTTTAAAATAATATCCTCATTAAAGTGAAATCGCTCAGTCATGTCCGACTCTTTGTGACCCCTGGACTGTAGCCCACCAGGCTTCTCTGTCCATGGAATTTTCCAGGCAAGAGTACTGGAGTGGATTGCCATTTCCTTCTCCAGGGGATCTTCCTGACCCAGGGATCAAACCCGGGTCTCCCGCATTGCAGGCAGACGCTTTACTGTCTGAGCCATCAGGGAAGCACCAATATCCTCATTGGGGTCAGGTAAAAGAAGTCTTTTTAAACACTATATAAGCACATTTTTCCTGTGTTCATGTAAAAAGAGCCACATGCATACAATTATGTGTATTTTATTAGACAGATCTGGATAAAATCTATTATGAGAAACATTTTAAATTTTACCTAAGCATATATTTTAGATGGAAATGTGTAAGCAAATTATTTTTAAGGGATCATCTTCTTTTTGTTGTTGGACCAGCTAAAATACAAACAGGAAATTTGGAGGAATTCTTCATTATAGAAAAGGACTTGGGTGTTTATACTCAATTTTTACATTGTCTCATATATAAAATCTTAGTTTTTTGTTCCAATATACAGCACCAAAATGTTCATTGCCATGACTTCATACCATAGAAACAATGATGAACAGTAACTTTTTTCCTGGAGGTTGAAACTCTGATATCATCAGAAAGTACACATTTCCCAAATGTATTCTTTGGGCTAATTATTCCACAAGATAATGGACATAGTCAAAGTATTTCCCAAGTCTAATAAATTTGATCATGATAAGTTACAATTAGTTGACTTATTTAAAGAATAACTTTTCAAAGCCTTTATAATATATTGATGCCCATTGTGAATATCTAAGAGGAAAGTGTTGTAAGTGAGTTTATTTGTCATAGTCTCTTTTTGGCGAGGTGGGGTGGAGGGGTATAAAGCAACATTCTGGGGAACAGATTCTGAGGTATGCTAGGATAGATTGTCTGTAGTCTTAGTCTGTGTGAATGAGTATGTGTTTCTAAATGAATTAAATAAACCTGGATTAAATGGTGGAAATACCCTATTATTCACTGATAGCTATAAGATGTTTATTTTACCTATAATCTCCTTTCCTATTTAAAGTCTATGGATCTATAATCCTTTGTTCTCTTTCCTTTGGTCTGATAGTATTAGTTACAAAAAAAAAAAAAAAAAAAAAAACCCAACACATAATAAAACCGAGTTGAGTCTAGACAACCAAGAGCTTTCTTTATTCATGTTCTATATTTTGATTGTAGTCAAACATGTTAAGTGTGGAAAATAAGGGTAGGACATCAAACCTGATAGCAATATTGTATTCAAATAACTACCTGTAGACACTGATTAAGTATTTTTGTCAATAACTTGGAACAGATCATTCATCATCATATCCTTGGTGTCTCATTCTCTACACTAACTCTATTAAATCTCCTGCAACAAGGGTATTCCCAGGGAAGATTGACAGGCCACAACAGATACTTTTTAGTTTGGCAAATGTACCGCTTTGGGGGGTTTTATCCTAGCTCTGCAGGCCTTCAAGTTTGACTTTATCTTTCCACTGAAATTAGATCAGTCTCTCAGGAGTAAACGTAAGCCATATAGTAGAACCTGAGCCAGTTTGACAGTCAGATGGGTGTACTTTAAACAGTGCCTCATAATACAGAGCAAGAATGTCTAAGCTCTTAGCTAATGTCACAAACTAAAATATATCTAGGAATGATTGGGTCCTCACTCCCCTTCACTGTGCTGCTCCACTCAGTACCACCTTTGATGATGTACCTGTAGTACCCACTTTCCCTGTATGGTTCATCTAGGTGTTTTTGGCTTGAAAGAACAAATAACCTAATAATGGTTTTAAGCCATATAAATTTATTTGCTTCAGAAGACACCCAAAATGGGTATCCCAAAGTTGTTTCATTGATACAGTGGGAGCTCAATGTGTTGACTGGCTGCCACTACTCAAGGTATCACATTCTTATATGAAAGTACCCTCAGCACAAAGATTGGCAGCAAACTCCTCAAATTCCTTATGCTGATTAAGGAGAAAAAAATTCTTTTCTGGAGCCTTCAGTTTGCTTCTGTATGCTTCAGTATGCTTCATTTCTTATGACCCAAACTGAATCATGGGAACACCGCTAGACCAGTGGAGAGCTTAAGAGAAAGGGTTATGCGATTGGCTTAGACTTAACATGATTTAGCAACTGTGACTGAGTTGGAAGCAGTGAAAGAGCCTCTGAGCAAGCTTCCAAGAGTCTGCAGCACTGTTTTCACTAGTGAGCCACTCAAAAAATGTGTGATTCCGCTTCCCTTGTTCCAGGGCTCTGCTGGTTTAGAGACATTAATAGTCAAGGCATGAGTATTGTCACCAGAGGCACAACAATTCAAATTGCTTGCAGAGACCACCCTTTTGCTGTTTTAGGTCCTCCTGCCACTGAGCAAATAGACCTAAAGGGAGGGAAAAAAGATACAAGCGTAGATAATTATTCTGTGGTTGAAGTGACAACCTAATCTAGAAGGCAATAGTTACTGCTACACAGTGTGGAAAAACAAAAGAATATAAGTGGAACTCAGGAGATGTCTAGTGTTCCTTCTGATTCCACTATATTCTATTGTGCAAGTTATTATTTTTTTAAATCCTTGTAGTCCTATATGGGCAGGATTTAAATCCCGTCACTTAGACACCTCACTAGATAAAGACCCTCAACAGCTGAGAGCCCAGCTCCATTCCTCAGGAGTTGAGTATAGATTATCCCAAGCTAATCATGTTGCTTTCATTCCCTTTGGCTTCCATGACATCCATGTAATCCAGTGCCAACCTATGAGATTGGAAGAAAGAGTACTGTATGCTCTATGTGCTCATGTGTACCTCTGGACATGGGTGTAAAGGGATGTAGTGATAGGAACACCTGTGACCACCTTGCAGCCATGTAGGTTGTTAAGACACCAAGAAAGACACACTGGAAAGAAAGAATTGGGTCCATGGTCCATGTGTGAGCCTAAAAATCCTAGAGCCTTAGTAATTTGGGACTTCTTATACAAGGCAATAAATCGCTGGACATTTTTTGAATTGAGGCTCCTGCTGTTTGCAGTTAAAACATACTAATGCTACATAATCATCATCACTGCTGTTACCCAAACTCTTAGGGGTTTGACATGTAATTCTGAACCAAGTTTTTCAGAAAAATAGACATTGCTAGTTCTCATTAGCAAATTAATTTTGTCTCCAGTTTGCTGATGAGAATTTATTTAGAGCAAAAAGAGCTTGTTGACAATGAGAGCACTCCCTTACCAAATATACCTTCCCCTCTATAAAAAAATATATGTACTCAAAAGACCTAAAATGCTCTTGTTCATTAGCAAAATCCCTTTACCTTGATCATCGTTAGAGTCAAAGTACAAAAACCTCTGCCTCTCAGACACTGAATATTAGTTAACCTCTGTTTAGTTAAGTTAATAACCTTCTACCTGGTACAGCTAGTCAGGTCATACTAAACTAAAATTAGCCATACATAACTAAACGTTTAATCATACTAAACATTATCTCTCTTAAGGGCAACATGATGTATGTGTCGGTATGTGCATATGTATGTATGTTTCTGCCTGTTTCAATCTGATCTATCATGTGTTGGTTTTGTCTGGTGTCTACTAGATCAACTTTATTTTACACTTTGCCCTGACCATACTGTATCTTTGACCATCCTCCCGTACCCTCCCTCATCCCCAAGTCATTCCCTCACGTGGTTTAGAATCAGTCCACAGAAGGACGTTTGTAGACTTGGCATAAACCTTTCAGAAACTTGAGAGAAAATCAGTTTCCCAGGCTCCTTTCTAGTCTGTATCTAATTGAAAAAGATTCAGGACTAGACTATTCCATAATTTATTCATCACCCAAACCACCTGATGGGCTTTGCTTTTGTTTTCCTCTGTGTGTTATAGGATATACTAATTTGCTACTGGAGTAAAAGCATACTGAAATTAATGCACAATGTACTGAGGACTAAGAACTAAAGGAAAGAATAAAATTAGTATATTTTAATTATAATACTTTTGACACCACAGCACTCATACTACATATTTTAAAATAGGAAATGCTAAAAATCAGGAAGACTTTTTCTTTGTATGAATTTTGCTACCAATTTAGATACATGTTCCTAGAAACTTTGCAGTACTGTATTAATATTTTAAGTACATTTCCAAGAAAATTCTCTTTGTCTTTTATTTCCTTATTATACCCTATCTGACCACCTTGACACCTCTCCAGTGTTCTTTATCTGATGCAACCACAGTTTCAGTGAAACTTGACATCACTTTCTAGATTTAAATTCTCAGCTTTACCATCGGAGGTAGTTGTCTCCCTGTATGTCTTTCCTGAATTTGAAATTGTTGCTACCAATGTCACAGTAGATGTCACTCAAGTATGACTGCTTTATCAGAAATTGAAAAGACAGTATTTCCTCAATTATTGGATTTCATCAGTTGCACACCATCTATCAATTTAATTGCAGCTTTGAAATGTGGAAGTATAAAAGAAACACTATGCATTTTCAACCAGCTAGTTGTAGTGTACATTTATCCATAAGATTATGTAATGTTTTTCCATTTTATAAGATTTTTAGAGATACCTTCTATATAATAAAAGCCTTAAGATCTTTCTGAACCACTTATTAGCAGTTAAATATATCATTAGAATGACATGCCGCTTTTTATTTTTGGAACAGTGATTTCAACCTTTATGAGTTTATAATTTGAGGTGTTTATGGTGTACTTGTCCAACTCATAGGTTTTAGATACATTATTTTTTTTCTTTTTTATGCTACAGTTGTCTTTTCTCCCTCCTGTTTGAATTATATAATCCTTACAAGTTTACAGCTTCTCTTGAAAGTCACCTGGAAGCTTTATATAGAAAGAGTTGTGCTTTCATTCAACAGATGCTTATTAAGTATCTCTCCACTTTCTAGATACATGACTTTGACCTCAGGCAAATTATTTGCCCTACTTCTGTGCTTCAATTTCCCCAACCCAAAATGGGGATAATAATAGTATGTGTATAATGGTGGTGTCAAGATTTAATGAAATAGTGTGTGTTAAATGCTTAGTGCTCACCAAGCTGTAGCTTTATTTTATACTACAAGCCCAACTGCACACACCATAGTGGCGCAGCAGGTACTGCTCTCGGCTTAGGGGTTCTTTGTCTCCTGGAACTTTTGGATTGTAGCAGATAAATATTTGACACCTGAGTAATGGTCCTTCATCAAGTATGTATCAGAAACACCAGCATCTTCTAGCTTTAGATAGTGATAAACTTTGCCTTTAATTTTGTTTTCTGATATGTGATGAGCAGTTTTTGCATATTTTAATAATAGTGTTATTAACCAGTAACTTTTTGGTTCAGTGGTAGGGCTTAGTTTAATCTTTTAAAAGAAATTTTAAGCAATAAATTGAGGTACATACAACATTATGCTCAAATTTAAACATGTTTGGGCTGAAATAGTGGTAGGATGAACAGAGACTTCAGTTACATGAAAAAGTATGCACATGTGATGGCAGCAAAACTACTATTTAAACCCCAACTTCTCTATTAATAAGATTTGGGTTTTTGAAAAATCTTTTTTTTTTAAATTTTAATGTCCTTTTAAAAGTATTCATTTGTTCTCAGTCAGGAAAACATTTAAAGTCTTGTTTATTTTAAAATTGCTTCAGAGCTGTTAAAATATATTCATAAATATACATTCCAGATAATGTAAGTTTTATTTATCAAAGTCTGTCATTTAAATAGCTATATATGTATGTGTGTATGTGTATTTCTATAAATGCACATATTGCAAGTGAAATATTTGTGATTTTTATAAAGCAGGAATTCTAGACATAACATTATTGCTTAAATGTGTCACTTTGTCATTAGTTTGAAGTGTTAGTAACCATACCTTAACCTAATAGAGATTTATCTCCATATTTTGATTAGTGCTATCTTTTTCTAATTTACAGACAGATTAGAGATAGTACATTTTCTAGAAGCTTACATAGCCTACCAGCAATTTTGTCAATATAATTACAATAATGATTGCTATATTTAACTTTTAGTAGTAATTTAACTCCTCTTATGGCAGAAAGCAAAGAAGAACTAAAGAGCTTCTTGATCAAAGTGAAAGGTGAAAGTGAAAAAGTTGGCTTAAAGCTCAACATTCAGAAAACTAAGATCATGGCATCTGGTCCCATCACTTCGTGGCAAATAAATGGGGAAACAGTGACAGACTTCATTTTTTTGGGCTCCAAAATCACTGCAGATGGTGACTGCAGCCATGAAATTAAAAGACACTTAGTCCTTGGAAGAAGAGTTATGACCAACCTAGACAGCATATTAAAAAGCAGAGACATTCCTTTGCCAACAAAAGTCTGTCTAGTCAAGGCTGTGGTTTTTCCAGCAGTCATGTATGGATGTGAGAGTTGGATTATAAAGAAAACTGAGGGCCAAAGAATTGATGCTTTTGAACTGTGTGTTGGAGAAGACTTGAGAGTCCCTTGGACAGCAAGGAGATCCAGCCAGTCCACCCTAAAGGAAATCAGTCTGAATATTTGTTGAAAGGACTGATGTTGAAGCTGAAGCTCCAATACTTTGGCCACCTGATGCGAAGAACTGACTCATTTGAAAAGACCCTGATGCTGGAAAAGATTGAAGGCAGAGGAGATGGGGACAACAGAGAATGAGATGGTTGGATGGCATCACTAAATCAACGGACATCAGTTTGCGTAAACTCTGGTAGTTGGTGATGGACAGGGAGGCCTGGCATGCTGCGGTTCATGGGGTCGCAGAGTCGGACATGACTGAGCGACTGAACTGAAGTGAACTGAGTAACATCACTTTGGAAGTAACGTCATCTTCATGCAGTGGTCTGTCCCAGTGATGGATGTGACTCCTGGGGAATCTTAGAACTCACAGATACAGCTTGCTTTCTGTTTGAGGCTATTAGAACCAATGAATAGGAACTTTGTAGTGTTATTTGAAACCTTAGACAATGAAGTTCATGTTATTTTTGTCTGATAGCATTGCTTTCTCTCCTATGAAAAAGAAACAGAAAGATTTGCCCTCCACCTCTCCTCCATTTTTCCTGGACTCCATTAGAGATGATTTTCCACTTTTCTTTTTATTTTCTTTGAACTATCCCTGCTTTTCTTGAGTTTCCTGTTGATATTTTCTAATAGCTACAAATAATTTAGGGCATAGGTGTGACTGTTCTTGGCAATTCCTCAGCATTGTGTACTTTCATGTACCAAAATCCCTCCATAAATTGTTTTTGGAGACTGAAATCCTTGCCAACTGAAACAGGTCCATGAATAAGCTGACTTCAGTCTGTATTCCATACTCATGACTTTTCATCAACCTCCAAACAGAATATGGGGTTCTGACCAATTCCAGTTAGATAACTAAAAATTTGGTCAGAGCTTTTCCTATAGTCTTTTCAATCTATTGATTAGATTAACCATAATTAAATTACCATGAATAAAATTGCCATGAGTAAAAGTATTGTGTGACATTTCTGAAGTTACATGCTGAAGGACAGTGTTATACACAAGAGAATGGAATAGCTAAACTTAGTGGGTAGAATGAAATGAAATGACAGCATAAAAACATGGATACCTAGTTTTAAAACTTGCCCTTTAAGTAATATAATCTTTATTTTACTTCAGCTAAAAAACGAAGTGTTGATATTTTAATTTGCAGAGTATATATCCCTAGAAGAATTTCTAGATGTGTTTTTTCCATTAACTATAGTGCCCATGTTCTCTAAATAAATAGGAAGAATGAGAAATTCTGGGCTGGCTAATATTAATACATTTTACATATTTATTAGCAATTATGATAGCACTAGTAAAAGGAGAAATAGTATCAGAGCTGTCATCTTACCCACTGCTGCTGCTATTTTCAAATAAGACAATGAGAATACTCTGACCTGTGGAGGGCTACCCCTGCTGTGCTAATTTTTTTTTAGAAATAATTAAAATTTTAAAATTAAAGCTTTTACAATATGGTATCTTATTTTTATTTTTTTAGTATGAAAATGTTACATTAACAATTGCTCATTCCCCTGTGGTTAAAATGTACACTTGACTATTAATAGATCAGTTCCATATTGAAACAAAAATTAGAAATCTAGATTGAAATATTTCATTTTATAAATATTTATTGTTAAAATTTAAGGATTGTTATTCTAAAAGTTTTCAAATGTCCTTTTAAGAAGGAAATTAAATGCAGTGTCCAGTTTGCTTTCTGTTGTGTAAGGCTCAAAGGACAGATTTATTACCTGAAAAGTAGTATTTGTAATACTTGGTTTTTACATTTTATACAACAGCAAGTTTGAACAAAACTAGTTAAAGCAACTTTTTTCACTAAATTTCTTTCCTAAGTTGTTCTTTAGGAAAACACATTAAAGATACTCACTAGTATGTCAGTTTTGTTTTATTAGTGATTTTTTTCTATTGATACCAACTGTTACACAGTGTTTCTGCCAAGTGTCTGGGTCAATTGCCAGTACTTTCAGTACTAGTATTCAGCACTTAAAAAAAAAAATGTATATATATATATATATATATATATATATATATATATATATATATATATATAAAGACTTTATCATTTAGAGCAGTTTTAGGTTCACAGCAGAAGTCAGTACTTTACATGTCTAGTTTCCTAGAATTCACTTTGTCCCCAAATATATATTTTTTGGTTCTGAACATAGATATAGTAGATTTTTGCCTTTGAAGTACACTATGGGTAATAATGATTTGATTTTTAAAAATAGGAGACAAAAACATGAGTTTAGTACAACAGAAGAAAAACAAAGGATGTATATCTTAAACAGAAATTGCTGTGTGAAAGAGACATTCTTATAAGAAAATGGGAAGATGCATTGTGTAGGGAACTGAGCTTCAACATGTCATTCTTCACTCCGAATTCCTTCTTAATATTGGTTTTAGCTATTTGTATATGTTTTCTTGACTTATTTGTGTTTGCCACCTAAATAAATCTTATGTCTAAACAACTTACCACTCTAATTAGATTAAGTCTTGGTGCTACATTTGCATAATAAATTTTAGTGACTACTCCATGGAGAATGCATTACAGAATTTCTTGATTTTTTTTTAATCTTTGAATGACTGAAAGTATGTATTCTATTTAAAGCTTTGACATGAGATGAGATGAATTCACCTTAACTTCTCTTGGGTTTTCATTGATGGTTACCATTCCTTTTGTTTATTCCTAATGGATTTCCTGTTATACCCTCCACCACTGTTGATAGAAATCTTAACCATTTTGCTCGAGGAACCAAGAGTTTGCTCTTGTCCAACTCTTTCTGGATGGCTTATCTTCCCTAAAAAGAAAACCAACGTGCACTCTGTTTTTGTCTTTTAACACTTTCTCCAAACATCTGTCTCTGAACCAGTACAGCCATCCTGTCCTCCAGGCTGAGAAAGTGTCTTAGACCCCACCTGTATTTTTGATCTTTCCCCCGTTCTCCTCTACTTGCAGCTCCAATTATGTTCTCTTACTTTTTTGCCATTAAGTTTGCCATTTTTTTCTCCTATGGTAACCCACTCCAGTATTCTTATCTGGAGAACTGCATAGACAGAGGAGCCTGATGCGCTGTAATCCATGGGATCACAAAGGGCTGGATATGACTGAGAGGCTAACACACACACACACACACACACGTACTAATACACTAAGTCAGTAGATTCGTATTCAATTTTCTCACGTTGCTCATGCCTTAGTTTTCTACTTTTCCCATTACTATGTGAAAAGGGACCCCTTGAAAGTCACTATTTTTATACATTCTTAGACTCAAACTCTGATACTTGTTAATTTCTATAACTGAAAACCTGGCAGTATTCATTTTGGGAGGCAAGAAGTTCTAAGTTTCATCAGTTTAAAGTCTTCACTCAAACCACACACAGTGTTTATTTTCTTTCTGACACAGATGTCACAAGTCTTAACCTCTTCAGATGTCTCAATGTCTTAATCTTTTCTTCTTTCCTAAATAGCTTCATCTTTAGACCTAATATCTCTATCTCCCTTGGTTCTGCCTTATATAACATAAAGTCTAACCTTCCAACAACACACTCAGACCCTGGTTTTCTTTACTCAGATGGTTCTAGTTTGTCAATATGTCCCATAAAATGCAACATCCAGAATTGGACACTTATTTTACTATATCATGTAGATGATAATGAGCTACGCCCTTCCTTTTTCTGGAAACTATGTTAATTTAGACTAGTATCGGGTCATGATTTCCTTGCTACCTATAAGACACACACACACACAGAAGCACATATCTATACTGCTGAGTGTCCTAGTCCTGATTAACTATCATTAATGCTATAGGGTCTAGCATATTCATCTGTCCATGGAATTCTCCACATTACCTGCTATCTGAGAAACCTGTATTCAGGAAGCAACAGATTGGTTGCTGACATGGAACAACAGACTGGTTCAAAATTGGGAAAGGAGAACATCAAGGCTGCATATTGTCACCCTGCTTGTTTAATTTATATGCAGAGTACATCGTGTTAAATGCCGGGCTGGATGAAGTACAAGCTGGAATCAAGAGTGCCGGGAGAAATATCAATAACCTCAGATACACAGATGACACCACTCTTATGGCAGAAAGCTAAGAGGAACTAAAGAGCCTCTTGATGAAGGTGAAAGAGAAGAGTGAAAAAGCTGGCTTAGAACTCAGCATTCAAAAAATGAAGATCGTGGCATCCGGTCCCATAACTTCGTGGCAAATAGATGGGGAAAATGTGGAAACAGTGTCAGATTTCATTTTCTTGGGTTCCAAAATCACTGCGGATGGTGACTGCAGCCACAAATTAAAAGACTCTTGCTCCTTGTAAGAATAGCTATGACAAACCTAGATAGCATATTAAAAAGCAGAGACATTACTTTGCCAACAAAGGTCCGTCTAGTCAAAGCAATGGTTTTTGCAGTAGTCATGTACGGTTGTGAGAGTTGGACTATAAAGACAGCTGAGTACCAAATGATTGATGCTTCTGAATTGTGGTGCTGGAGAAGACGCTTGGTGGTGGCGTCCTTTGGACAGCAAGGAGAACAAGCCAGTCAATCCTAAAGGAAATCAACCCTTTTGAGTGATTTCAGCACCATTCTGAAGCTGAAGCTCCAATTCTTTGGCCACCTGATGCGAAGAGCTGACTCACTGGAAAAGATTCTGATGCTGGAAAAGATTG
Source organism: Muntiacus reevesi (assembly GCF_963930625.1). Taxonomy (NCBI): domain Eukaryota; kingdom Metazoa; phylum Chordata; class Mammalia; order Artiodactyla; family Cervidae; genus Muntiacus; species Muntiacus reevesi. The sequence goes on along the minus strand of NC_089265.1, from coordinate 6,148,620 downwards.
AGCGCAAGAGCAAAAGGGGGCAACAGAGAATGAGATGATTGGATAGCAATCACCAACTCAATAGACATGAGTCTGAGCAAATTCTGTGATAGTGAAGGACAGGGAAGTCTGTGTGCTGCAGCTCATGGGGTCGCAACTTAGTGACTAGACAACACCTCCAATATGGTCTAGGGATTCTTCTGTAACATTCTTCTAAAACTTTATTTAAAAGTCAACAATACTTATACCTGTATTAAACAAAGATATAGTTATTCAACAGTTCATGCTGTAGTTTCTTTTGTATTTATTGCTTACAAAACAAGATAGTTTTGGATGGTTGCCAGCTTGCTTATGGAAGACAATTGTAATCTGGTCCTGTGCCTTTTTCTGTTGTGTCATCTCTTAACCCTTCACTCTGATAGCTCTTCTGAAGTAATCTTCCTTTCCAGAGGAATCCCAGGCTTGAAATTGAGGCCGTCTATCCTCAAAACCAACAGTGCTACCTGATTTCAAGTTTGTGTTGCTGGTTTTCAGGATTGTGTTTAAAACCATCTGCTTCCTCCTCTGCATTTAGTTGATTTTGGAGAACTCAAGTGAGATTATATGTTAAATTTTCAAACATGTAGTCCATAAAAAAAGGAAATGACCAACAACTTTATGATGCTTGCATAAGGCAAATGCCAGTGTTTGTTTATAAGTGAGGAGCATCAAGCAATATTAAAAATGGCATATATCATATAATTAGAGAATTATATACTATTTGATAGATCACATTAGTTTTTTTATATTTTGTAAATTTTTAGAAAGTAAATTAGAATTAGTTTTGTATCTCTTAAATACTGATTTACAAGTAAGCGTGAATAAAGAACCTGTTCATAACTATTTAACTGACATTCCTTTGTCTTTGAATCACTTGGATTAAAATTAAACACTGGAAATACTTCTAATATTTTGTTACACTTTTTAAATGGATGAATTTTGGAAAAGAAATAAAACCTGACTTAATCTTGCTAAGTAGATCAATTAAATATACAGTCAACTCTCGATTGTTCAAACTAATGGAGGGAAGGATGGAAAACTCATTCCTATTTCCCTGGTTCCTACCCCCTCAGGCTATTGCTGAGCCATACTGCAAACAAGGTCCTTGGCTTTCCTTTCCGTCTTGACCATATTACGTTCTCTAGCCTCTTATCCGGGTACAGTGCAGTCTGAAAGATGGCTTCCCACTGAGTTGACAGAGTCACATGTTCTCACATTTTGTTCTTTTTAAAGTCAGTGCTTTTTAAAATCAATGCTTTAGGATTGTTTTTACACTTTTAAAATTCTCATGAAAATTTGATAACATTGCTAATAATCTTGATGGCTCATAAAATTAATTTTGTATAAAAATCTTATCTTTTTGAGTTACATTCTATAGATAATTATCCTTTCAAAAGCATAACCTCATGGTACCAAATTGCTCTAAAAATGTAATAGAAAATTTTTATGGGAGTTTTTATAAAAATTCTTCCAACTCTTAGAATTCCTAATATATGCAGTGTTTCTGAGTACTGTGTCATTGTTTGTAAAGGGAAGAAATGCTGAAGGAATTTGTGTGTGAAAACAGTATGTTACGTGTATATAATATGTCACTTTCTCTACCAATTAACTGCACACATTGTGCTATTATCCAGACATGAGCATTCATGGGAATGCATGTATCTGGATAACTGTGAGTTGAAATAAACACACCTGCCTTTTATTTCAATAACTGCACATTCAAATCCACGTAAGATATTTATTTGAATGTGACCTTCATATACATGAGAAAACATTGGTTTCAGTGTTTGATTTTTTTGTTGTTGCTGTGTTGTTGTTGTTGGTTTAAATCTAAAGTAGGGCACAGCCTTATAGATAATGCTTCTCTGGAAAACTTTGCATGCAGAGAAAAGGAAATTCAAAGATAAACCCTATGAAAAACATTGAAATTGTTTTGTCTTACTGTGTTTTGCCTCAGTGTGTATTGGAGCCAAATTCTTATAGAACAGAGCATTACTTAAAGCCAAACTATATACAACCCATAAACCAGTCTATAATTCTGCCCATTTTACTTTAAGTTAAATAATTATTATTATTCTCCACCCCCCCCAAAAAAAATGCTAGTCTGTGATTTGGAGAATCCTTTTTTCTCAAGAATCTGTTTCCTTGAAAAGTGTGTTAGACTGTATATCTGCACTTTCATGTTTTCAATTAGGCAATTGAAGTTTTCATTATAAGGCTTATTTTTAAAGTCTATGTAATAGTTATTCATTACCCCTACCCATAACCCAGTTTAGGTGATATTTCTGGAACTTTTTTTTAATTGACATGAGTCAGAAAATTGAATCAAACTTACTTTAGAAATCTTAACTTTGAATTTCCTACTTTTCATTGCATGTAAACTATCAACCATAAATAACAGTGTCAGTTCAAGTTCTAGCTTGTATTTTGCATGTGAAAGCTATAAACAGTCTGTTGATGCTGGGAAGACTCTATAGCTATTGTTTTGCTATTGCCTAATTGTTAAATTTATAAATGAAGACTGATTTTATTTATGTAGACTTGTCTTTCTGTCTTAGGGAGTGAACTACTTTATGTCCAAGGGCATCCTTGATGATTCACCAAAGGAAATAGCAAAGTTTATCTTCTGTACAAGGACACTAAATTGGAAAAAACTGAGAATTTATCTTGATGAAAGGTAAAAAAAAAAAATTTTATTTTTCATGAGAAATGAGTTGAGGAATGCTTTTAATTAGTTAAGTTTTACTTTAAAAATTATAGTCATCTAGTTGTAAAATTGAGTGAAGACAGGGAAAAGATTCCTGTACCTTACAAATCATTACTTGTGTGTGAGTTTACTGTTTACTGTTGTAAAGTTTTACAAAAAAAGGCCCAAGAAGTCCAACATCTTTGTGATAGCTAACCAAAACCAAATATTTTTGAGAAGGTTGAAGCCTTTTTTCCTTAATAACTAGCCCTAAGAAGTATTTGGTAGCTAAAAGTTCTGAATTTTGAAATTGCCCATACAAAAATCAGGTAGACAAATTGTACTCATAAACACAAATCCTAGAAGTATAAGATGTATATATTTGTGATACAGTACACGAAAAGTGTCATCTAAAAGTTTGAAAATTTGAGAAGTATGATTTAATAGTGTGCTCTCCAGAGATAGTGTCTGATATGCTGTCCTGACTTGATAGTTATCCATTTGTACTCTTGAATTCTGGGTATCAAGGACATAAAAATATTGTGGAAATATTTTGATGTGATATCACCATAAACTATGATTTTAAAAATTATAGATCTCATAGTAATCTAAGGAATGTTTCAAAAATGGGTTTGCCTTTTCATTGTGATTCTCATTTTTTTTTCAATTTCTCAGGATTTTCCAACAATTTGTATTTATTATATGCCAGCAACTTTGCTAGAATTTGCAGTATGCAGTTGATTAAAACATAATCCCTAGCCTTGAGGGGTACACAGTTCAGCATATTGGTCACTGAAAAAAATTTCTTACATAAAGATGGTATAGTTAAGTCTTTTTGTCCTGAAGTGCTAGGTACCTATGAATTGGCAGGTTTTTTGGGTGAAAAATCTGATTTTTCTGTAAATATTTTAGACTTTGAAGGACATATGATCTCTGTTGCAGCTACTTATAACTATGCCATTGTATCATCAAAGCAGACATGGACAATAAGTAAACAAATGAGAAAATCTGTGTTCTAATAAAGCTTTATTTATAACAACCACCCATGGGCCTCTGTAGTATTTGGCCCACTAGCTGTAGTTTGCCTGTCCCTGCCGTAAGCAGCTGGTAGAAATCAAGATTATGATCATATAATCGTTGTTGAGTTTAGTAAGGATTGAAGCATAGTGTAACAACGCACTGTGCTGTGCTTAGTCAGTCATGTCTGACTCTTTGCAACCCCATGGATTGTGGCCCGCCAGGCTCCTCTGTCCATGGGGATTCTCCAGGCAAGAATACTGGAGTGGGTTGCCATGCCCTCCTCCAGGGGATCTTCCCAACCAAAGGATTGAACCCAGGTCTCCTGCATTGCAGGCAGATTCTTTATCATCTGAGCCACCAGGGAACCCCAAAGCATTATTATTGGAATGCTATTGATAATAAGTATATATGCACATATGTACACAAATCATAAACAACCTAAATGTATTTCATTAGATTTATGTCCTTAAGATGGGATACTGTGGAGCCATTAGAATGAATGAGTTAGATCCATGTGCAAAAACACAGAAAGCTGTTCATATTATACTATATGAAATAAGCAAAAGCAGATTCTAGAAAAATATAGGGTATAGATAGACACTTTAAAAAGCTTCACATCAGCAGTTGTTACCTCTGGCAGTGTGGATTGGTATGGAAAGTGTAGATTCTCCTTATTTTCAGAATTAAAAAGGTAAAGAATTTTGTTGATCATGTGGATTTAACCAAGAAGATTCTTGAAAAGAAGTTACTATTTTTAATTCTGAAAAATTCATTTTTTCATTTTAGAATTAAAATTTCTAGTTTCACCTTGTTTTTTGTTCTATTCATGGAAGATTTTTTTTAATTGTTTAACTTGATAATCATACTTTGTTTTTTTTAACTTTTAAGACATATATGCTTTATAAGACTGATAATAAATAGTAAAGTATTTTCATCCAAAATATAAATAATCTATGATTTTTCCCATCTTTTTTAAATAGAGAAAAGTTAACTAAAGCTGTACTTTTTTCTTTTTCTCCTAGGAGAGATGTCTTGGATGACCTTGTAACGCTGCATAACTTTAGAAATCAATTCTTGCCCAATGCACTGAGAGAATTTTTTCGTCACATCCATGCCCCTGAAGAGCGTGGGGAGTATCTTGAAACACTTATAACAAAGTTCTCACATAGATTCTGTGCTTGTAACCCTGATTTAATGAGAGAACTTGGCCTTAGTCCTGGTAAGAGTTTGTATAGTGAATTCCTTCCTTCTCCTATTCCCATCTCCGGGTAAAAATATTAGTAAATGAGACATTTTCCTCACTCTGGGGAAAAATGCTTCCGATAATTACAAATACTTGTTTCATTGCTTCTAGCAGTGACTAGTTTGTCAAAGCTATTATTTACATGTAGTAAATATACTGTTTTAGGAGGAAAGTTATACTTAGGTATGTTAATTCTTACTTAAGCATTGGAAATTTTATACTAGTCTAATCAAAATCTTGAGAAATTATTTTTAAAGCTTTTCATAATACACATATTACATAGGTAACACCTAGAATTTTTCTACTAAGGTGTATTTTTTATATAACTAGTTTTCACTGTTTGTGTGTATGTATATGTGTGCATGATGTAGCCTGAGTCACCTATATATTTTTTCATGTGATGCAGCTTTATTTCTTTCTTCCTGTCAAGAATGTCTTTTGTATCTTATTACAGAGATTACCAAACCTTTTCCTAGCATAAGAAATTTGTTGAACATGCTTGTGCAAGGCAGTCTTTATAAAGACTTTCAAGATTCTGAAAAATAGACACCATAGTAGCAGTAGTGAGTAGCTGTGGCAAGTATCATGAGGATAACAATAAGCATCAACTGTTGCCCTGAAAATATATAGAGAAGAAAATTTTTTGCTGCATGGGCTCATGGTTAGCAATCTAAAGATTCACGTTTGAGATTAATATGTAAATTCCATAGAATTTTTTTAAACCTTTATACATATCTAAATTAGAAGAAGAATAATTTTATGAGGTGTTTACATTTTATTTTCTAGTACCAAGTTAATACATTTTCTTGTTATATACAATGCTTCCAAATTAAATTAGGTTTCTGTAAAAGCATATGTAAATAAATATCTTACTTTGTTTTAATAGGATAAACAGAGTACAAATATGTTTTACGGGTAGTTGAATGGGAATATCACATATGAAAGCAAGAGGAAAATAAAATCAATTCTGAAATTTTTAAATTTAGAATGACTTTTCACTAAAAATTCCTAAATTATTTGAAGAAAATGCTCAATGAATTGGTGTTTGGATAATTGACATCCCTGTTGGCCCAGGAGACGAGTTTTCTAGGACACAAGACTTTCATCACCAAATTGGAAAAGGCCCAGGCAGTTCTCTTTAATTTTAATCTAATCTTTTGGAATTATGAACACTTTTTCCTTTGGGACCACTGCTTAATAACCATCTAATAATTAGAGGTGTTTTCTTTTTCCTTGCAGATGCTGTCTATGTACTGTGCTACTCTTTGATTCTACTTTCCATTGACCTCACTAGCCCTCATGTGAAGAATAAAATGTCAAAAAGAGAATTTATTCGAAACACCCGGCGTGCTGCTCAAAACATTAGTGAAGATTTCGTGGGGCATCTTTATGACAACATCTACCTTATTGGCCATGTGGCTGCATAAAAGCACAGTTGCTGGGACTTCAGCTTTTAACTGCAAACTAAAGCTACCCAAGGACCTATTTAGCAGATATGGGGGTGACATTAGTGCTGGTCATTCTAGCCTCTGTATACAATCAAGCTTGAGTGTACAACCTTTTTCCTTTTACTCTTTTCTTTTTAGTGACTTCTTTGGGGAACTAAAGAATTTTGCAGAACTTTTCTTAATTTTGCTTATCATGTTTTGCACAAAGCAGAGCCATTGTCTGACACAGCTGTTTAAGAATGTTAAACTGACGTTATACTCTAAAAAAGATGGTATATTTGTGCATTAGATTTTGCCTGAAACTTTATTCATTTCCATTCTTTTTTAAAATACCATGTAATATGTACATATTTAACTAAAAATTTATAATCATAATTATTTTATTGTAAAGATTTTGACTAAAGCCTTTCCTTTTTCTCTCAAACTGAGTTCTGAAATTTATTTGATAAGAAATTATGACTGTCTTCATAAAACTTGCATCTAACCTGGATAGAAATCGATACCAGCTTCTCTTTCCAGTCTTTGAAGAGTATATTTGTCTCTATGCAAAACAGGCACTCATTTTTACAACATAAATTCATCACCTGACTCCATTTTTAAAATTTCTGCCTTAGTTTAGTCTGAAGTCCTTTAAACAGTAGCAAAACACATTAAAATCTAAGGTTTCCACACATAAGAACAAAATGCTATTAGAACTTATATCCAAAGTAATTAGACCTTACTGTTCTTCTAATTGTGATGATTTCAGCTCAGAATCAGCTGGGAAAGGAATCTTGTGAATGATAGTAAACTGTCTTTATTCGCTCATTCAGTAAATATTTATCAAGGGCCTTCCATGTGCTAAGGGACTTTTAGGCTGGTAGCAAACAATTTCTAGGGTCTTCCCAGGTAGCACAATGGTTAAGAACCTGCCAATGCAGGAGACGGGTTTGATCCCTGAGTCAAGAAGATCCCCTAGGGAAGGAAATGGGAACCCACTCCAGTATTCTTGCCTGGAAAAATCCCATGGACAGAGGAGCCTGGCGGGCTACAGTCCATGGAATCACAGAAGCACGACTGAGCACACACACACACACACACACACACACAATTTCTGAGATTCCAAAGCAGATATCTAATTATGTTTCACACGTATGTAAGTTTGAATTCCACGACAAAATAATTCTAATAAATGTCTTTATAAATGCCTCATCCATGTGAACCAAACCCATATCTGTCTTTTTACAAGCTGTTCTTTCTGTGATATCCTTAACCCTTTTTTGTATCTAAGGTCCCCCTACTATCATCTAAGATCCACTTCAAATATAATTTCTTGGTCAAAGCTATAAAAGACTGTCTCTATCATATAATATATACCACTGGTGTTAATTAATTTTCTACATGTTCAACTTCTTCATCAAACTGTAGTCTTACTAATGTCAAGGATTACTGCTAGTCTGTCTATTCTGTTAGATTCTGTTCTAAGGCTTGAACTTGGCAAGTGGTAGAGGATTAGTGAGGAAGAAAAAGTTTTTAAAAACACACAACTGAAAATTGATAGGATTTATTGATTTGGAAGATAAGTTTCTAATATGAGGATCTGCTTATTCTATTATCAAAGGTAACTAGTAGGAAAAGCAACCAGTGGAATGAAGTGGAAAAGATAATGATTCTAATTTGGGGATGTCTTGAATTTGAAAGTATCAATAGAACATTGAAACTAAAGAATAAGACTAGATATGTAAGTTTGAGGGTGATTAGAATTTGGAGTATGCTACTCCAGTACTCTTGCCTGGAAAGTCCCGTGGATGGAGAAGCCTGGTAGGCTGCAGTCCATGGGATCCCTAAGAGTCAGACACAACTGAGCGACTTCACTTTCACTTTTCACTTTCATGCATTGGAGAAGGAAATGGCAACCCACTCCAGTGTTCTTGCCTGGAGAATCCCAGGGACAGGGTAACCTGGTGGGCTGCCGTCTATGGGGTCGCACAGAGTCGGACACGACTGAAGCGACTTAGCAGCAGCAGCAGCATACAAGGTGAAGCATGAAGTCCGAAAACAAAGGTTTGTAAAAACTGTAGAAGGACCAGGGAAAAATGGAATCCCAAGAGCTAGGGATTCAAGAAGGATGCTGAGCTTTGCATGTGCTGCAGCCCAAGTAGATTTGTTTTTCCATTTATACCTAGGCCTTTTTTGAGTACACCTTCTCCACTTGGGGCTGAGTTCTTTGAGGCTAGAAAATAATGGTAGTGCTAATGGCTTTTATATTGTCTCTGGCCAAATACCTCCTTGTTCAGTGTGTAATCTGAACTCTGCTGAAACCCATAACAGTACTTATGGTCCTCTGCAACTCAGACCTGTCTACACTTTCCTTCCCAGTAAGGGCTATGCTGTTTCAAGCCCAGAATACACCATACCAGCTATGTGCTGCTCGTGCCTCCCTCCTATACACCATCACCACTTACACTTCAACACACAGTACAAGCTATATTAAGAAAAGCAAAGGGAGAATATGCTTGAAAACTTTTAAAGCCCTCCAAATTTACCTCCATCAACAGCGTTTTTTTCTATTATTCTGTCCAAGCTAACAATCTCTAATCTCATCTGTTCTACTTTCTCTCTGGAAAGCTTGTAATCCCTCACTATTTACCTGTTGAGATGTTATTTGCCCTTCAAAGTCCCCTCATACTTCTTGCCTCCAGGGCAGCTTTCTCAATTCTTGCAGGTGGGAATTTATTCTTAGATCTCCCTCAATACCTAACATAGACCTTGGCCTGGAAGCAGTTTCTCAATAACCCCAAAATTGTGTTATTCTAGCCCTGGTTTAGTTTCTAAGTATAAAGAAAGATGACTTTACTGTTTGCATTTCAAAAAAATACATCCAGACCTTTCAGGTGTACCCATTTTACAAATCAGAATGTATTAAGAGTTAAAATAATGCAGATCCAATCTATATACTGTTCTAGTGAACATTTTCTTAAATATTACTATTAACCATGTAATGAACTGGCTATGGTTTCTTTTCAAGCATTGTAAGTGAATATGTCTACTTTAGGAAACCATCCTAAGGAAATAATCCAAAATAGAGGAAGGGCAGTAGGTACAGTCTTCGTCACATCATTGTTTTAATACAAAAGGAAAAGTAACAATTGGAATGCCCCAAACTTGGGGCTGTTCTAACAAATAATAAATATTTGAGTTTATACTAGACACCAGAAACTAAGGACTGGTCAAGTAGACCAGAACACATCCTCATAACTATGATGCCATGATGTTAATAATGTGTTAGCAGTTGTAAATTATGGTAAATATTTAAAAGGATATTGAATTACATATAAACACACACATTACAATTACTATGTAAAACAAAGCAAAAGCCTATGACTGAAAAGAACAGATTGACACAGAATATACCAAAATAGTATGGATAATGAAATTTTTAAAATTTCTTCTTTCAAATGTTCTTAATGGTCATGTATTTTAGACAGAACAAAATAAATTCTTTAAAGTATTCAGAAAATGATAGAGTGTTCCTAATTTGGCTAGTAGAGTTTCCCTTCATAATGTTTCCATGCATTTTTATTCAAAGCTTGTTTTATTTTTAAAAGACACTTGGTTGATCTGTTAAATCATATCTGGATAAATGTTTTGTTTTCAAGCTTAGAAAAGTGGATTGTTTTGTTTTATTTTTGTCTCATCAAATTAAAGACCAACAAGAGAAAGATACCAAATCTTTATGGAGGAAATTTTCATTTGTTTAAAAAAAGAAAAATGACTTTCTTCTTGGCCTGGTCGGACAGGAGGGTTGGATTTAATTTAAAATGATTAATGAGATTTTGTCAGGCTTCTTGACTTTACCCCACTGCAGTTTGTCAATGCAACAACCTGGGAAGCCAGGACGCCACTCTGTCGCCCAAAACCACCCTCTGGGGAAAAAATTAACTGGCAGGACTAGTGCCAGGTACACGTCAATAGCATTGTCTCTTGGGCATTGACAGTTTAAAAGTCTCAATCGGAAAATGTATGTTTTGGGAACACACATACCTGGGATGTTTTCAGTCTCTTGCAAGTGGTTAATCGCTTTTTAAATATTTAAGTGTTGATGTTTTCCAAAGGAAACTATTTAAACACAAAATCTTTACTAATATATCCCTTTTCCCTAAATTATTTAAAAAATTCAACAAACCAGGAATCCTGTGATCTTGGGTCACTTTTTGTTTTTCTTTTTTTTTTTAACTTAAAGAAGTAAGGTGGAGCTTTTTTTTAAAAAAAGGTGAAATGATTTTTCACTTTTGAAAATGCCGTTTTTAACCATTAGCATGACCAAATTTTTGCATCAAGTTTTTAAAATAATCTATAAATTTATGATCTGACATAGTGCACTCCTCTTTTACTTGTGTACTTTTATTTTTAAATAGTCAGTGATATGACTAGCTAAAACAAAGTTGCTGAATGTGGCTAGTTATTATGGGGTAAATGCAATATGTGTTTTTGCTTTGTTGTTTAATTAACCACATAAGGAAACAATACTAATGTTGGACTCTCTTCTTTAGAAATAACATAATGTCTACTTGCCAATTTTTATCAAAGCAAAAAATTAGCAAAGAGTGCTTTCCTATTCACAATATCAAGGTGGTGGTCTCTTCTGAACTGTGTGCCTGTAGACAATCTAAGGAAAAAATTCTCAGCCAGAGCCAGGCTTCCAGTGACTGTTAGCTTCATTCCCACGATAGGAAAGCTGAGGAAAGCACAGAGAAGTGGAAATGTCTTGAGCAGTTGATCAAGGCTGTTGCTTTTACTAAGAGAACAGTAAAAAGCAGTATGTGTGATCTTAGTTCCCTGACCAGGGATCGAACCCAGGCCCACTATTTGGGAGCATGGGATCTTAGCCACTGGACCACCAGGGACATCCCATAAATATTAATACATAAATAAGTTTTGCTAACTGAAGTCACTTTCTACCAGATATTACCAGTATTTGCTGCTTGTTTCTCTTTATGTTATGCTAAGTGGAACAATAATTTTCCCTTCTCAGCAGTTTCTCTTTTTATTGACTCAGAATGTTTCTAATATGCTCATGATTATTACATCAAGTTATTTAAAACTTTACTGTAGCTAATCACTTGGGCATGGTTTGCTCTTCTAAATTATTCTTATGCATTTTTTTGCTTTTCTATTCAAGGAGAATATTCATATATTCAGGATCACTATAGCTCCCCAATATGTATAATATGACATGAGTTTACAGCAGTACATTTTACATGACAGTGAAATTTTCATTTAAATATTTAAGTAAGCATTTAAAGATGGCTCATTTTGTGCAAGGAAGAAAACCACGTGCTGCAAAAGAAAGCAAAAACGAAAACAAAAAAATCTATGCCCTGCCATCGAGGGCTTTGCTGGGAGGAAGACAACCATAATCACATACAATTCTAGAATACTTTATATCTACCACTGCAACTTTGCAGGGGTCTGGAGATGTTATGTGAGTTTTGGAGGTTCATGTGACCATTTATAGGGATCAGGAGAGGCAGACCCCGAGTACATTTTGTATATTACTAACCATAAAAAACTTTGAAAGATGTGTTAAAAAAGCTTTTTTGCTATGGCTGATTCATGTCAATGTATGACAAAACCCACTGAAATGTTGTGAAGTAATTAGCCTCCAACTAATAAAATAAAATTTAAAAAAAAAAGCTAAAAAAAAAAGTGACATTTCAAAAATGAGTAGCTTATTTGAAATCATCCATATTTTCAGCCTAAATAAAGTCTCAGTTAATTTGCAAAAAAAAGCCCACCTTAAAAAAATAAAACTACCATATGACCCAGAAATCCCACTCCTGAGTGTATACCCTAAGAAAATCTTAATTCAGAAAAACACATACACCCCAGCATTCATAGCAGCACCGTTTACCATAGCCAGGACAATGGAAGCAACATAAATGCCCATCAATAGACAAATGGATAAAGAAGATGTGGTACACATATATGATGGAGTATCACTCGGCCATGAAAAGGAACAAACTGGATCATTCGTAGTGACGTGGATGAACCTAGAGTCTGTCACACAGCGTGAAGTAAGGAAGAGAAAAAACAAATATATGTTTATTGCATATATGTGGGCTCTAGAGAAAGAGTTCAGATGAACCTATCTGCAGGGTAGGAACAGAGACCCAGACACAGAGGACAGACATAGACACAGGGAGGGAAGGGCAGGATGAGACGAACTGGGAGATTGAGATTGAATATACACGCTACTATATGTAAAATCGATAGCTAGTGGGGACAAACTATATAGCACAGGAAGCTCAGCTTGGTACTCTGTGATGACCAAGAGTGGTGAGATGGTGGGGGTATGAGGAGGGCTCAAGAAGGAGGGGATACATGTATACTTATACCTGATTCAAGCTGTTTTACAGAAGAAAGTAACAACATCATACAGTAATAATTCTCCAACAATAAAATTTAAAAAATTAAAAATATAGGGGAAAAAGTAATAGAAGTTTGTTATGGAGTTAGTTAATGAAAACACTATGTCTTTTCTTCCCACCTCAATTTTATGGGGGGGAGAAAAGGCCCTATGGTTTTTTTAGAGAAGAGTGAGCAGTTAGTACTGGCTTACCTCATAGCTCAGTCAGTAAAAAATTTGCCTGCAGTGCAGGAGACCTGGGTTCATTTCCTGGGTCGGGAAGATCCCCGGGAGAAGGAAATGGCAACCCACTCTAGTATTCTTGCCTGAAGAATCCCAGGGACAGAGGAGCCTGGGAGGCTACAGTCTATGGGGTCGCAAGAGTTGGACATGACTGAGCGACTAAATGCACAGCCAAGTATGAAGGAAGGAATGTGATATCAGCAGGTATACTGCTGGATGGGGCAATAGCCTGACCAAAAGCTTGGAAATATACAAGTGTCTGAGGTCATGAAACAGTGAACAATTTGCTGGAATTGGAGGGCAAGTTTTCAGCAGTGATTTAGTGGAAGAAAAGGCTGGAAAATACAGATTGGACAGAGATAATGCTTCAAGTGACAGTTGGTACTTTTTGTAGGCAATTGGAGATATTCATAAACACAGATGTCATTTCTGATCTATGATTTAGGAAGCTCTTTTTAAAGCCAATCTAAAATGTTAAACAAAAACACACTAGAATGTTTTATAAGAAAACTAGTGAAAATGCTGCTGGAATTCTGGCAATGAAATTTGGTGCAAATCTGAACTTTAGCATGGCTATTGGAATGGAAATGATAGAAGAAAGACTTGAAAGAAATAAATCCTCCTCTTACAAGACTGAACATTGGCCATAAAGATGAAGGAGTTAAAAATGATTCTGCATGATCTGAAGAAGGTGTTGCTGCTATAAACAGAGAAAACCCAAGTGACCAACAAGTTTATTTGGGTTGGAAGTAAGGCACTGAGGAGAGAGAGGATGAGTTCTCTTTGTGTGTGTGTATGTTAGCCACTCAGTCATGTCTGACTCTTTGCAACCCCATGGACTGTAGCCCACCAGACTCCTCTCTCCATGGGATTTCCCAGGCAAGAATACTGGAGTGGGTTGCCATTTCCTTAAGTGCAGAGAGGACAATTATGTGAAGGAATTCAGCAGTTAGTTTGAAATGTAATCTAATGCAAGGATTGGAGATAAAAGCTAAGATTACATTTTGAGAGAGTACTCTGCACGAATAAGATAGAAGAAAAAGAATAGATACATATGTTAAGGTTGTCAAGATCATTTTGTACAGTACATGGGGGTTAAATGAGCAAGTTGATGTTGATGAGTGTTCTCAAATATCTAAAAATCTCAAAGTATTTTAATAACATGCCTTGGATAGAGAGGGGAAAAAAGCACCCTGTTACATTTGAAAGAACCTTTCACAACCCAATTTAAAAACTAAATAACTGAGGTTGATCTGTTCAGAAAAGTGTTTCCTCTTGACCATCCATGTCTTTGCCAGTATATGAATGTGCTTAGTTGTTCAGTCATGTCTGACTCTTTGCAATCCCATGGACTGTAGCCCACCAGGCTCCTCTGTCCATGGGATTTCCCAGACAAGAATACTTGAGTGGGTTGCCATGCCCTCCTCCAGGGGATCTTTCCAACCTAGGGATTGAGGCCAGGTTTCCCGCATTGCAGGCAGATTCTTTACCATCTGAACCACCAGAGAAGCCCAAGGACTCTATTTATCAAATAGTTGTGTTTTTTTTTAATAATTGAAGAAACTCCAATTGACCCTATAGTTGGAATACTCAAAGCTAAAAATGATAACTAACCAAATAAAATCTTGCACTGCTGATTAAGACCCATGCAAATCTACTGCTCCCATCCCCACATCCAAGATACCCAACCTGACTATTCCTGAGTCCTTGGAAACTCGAGGGGAGTTGCCTTCATGGCATGCTGCAGTTCAAAGTTTCAAAGTATCTTTGGATTATGTCTTATTGCCCTCACTTCCTTCACCAGGATGCTGTTCCTGATCCATGTGTAACTAAGCTCTAAAAGAGCCAAATGATGCTCTTCTCTGCAGTCTCCTTGTCTTAGAATATGGTGTATTCTTAGCAGAAATGGAAAGGCAAACTCCTCACAGGGCTTAGCACAATCTCTGAGGCCCTCTTGACTTTCCTCCACTGACCTGCCTTTAGCCTCCAGAGTTTCATTTTCCCCTCAAAGCCCTGCTCTGTGTGCAAATCGACCAGACATCCCTGGGTCACCAGACTTACCAATTTCTCCATCAGACCCACCCACGGCTGAGGACCACCCCAGTGCTCCTCAGCCTCTCCAGCCAGGCACCTGCCTCATAACCTGGGGGTCTATAGACTTTATTGTCCACACCAGGATACTTCTGAGAGTGCTAAAATGCTAAACCAGATGGTACTTCAAGACAACATGCGTCAACTAGGAAGTTTGGTCCCCCTACCAGTGACTATAATACAATGTGATAAACATGTTAATAAAAGTTTAAACACTTTGCAGGGGGAACATTTTGAATGTAACATACTGATGGGTCCAAATTTGTTTCCAATCAGAAACATCTCTAAATTATTTTTCAGTCAGCATCCATGATAAAAAAAAAACATGCCATTAAGCCAGGGTTATTTGCACCAGGCAGCACAACAGAGCTCAAACTCCAGAAGGAAATAATGTTTCAGCTTGTTGGAAACACGTTTGGTAATTTAGAATCCCTGGAGAGGAGCTTGTTTTGTAGTTTGGTCAAAATCCTAAGGAACTGAGTCTCAGAAACCTCTGGAAAGATTATGGAGATATTTAATTGGCAATGATGATAATAAAATCAAAATTACAGATAACATTTCTCTTATTTAATCTTCACAAGTACACACGGAGAACATAAATGTGACTTAACTTACAGGTCATAGGCTTGTGAGTCCTGCATACACTGACATATTTGTATATCCGTATCTTTCTAAATATTCCATCCACCCCTGAATAGATCTGGAGAAGAGTCTGCCAAAGCACCATGCATGCATGCTACGTCACTTCACTAGTGTCCAACTCTTTGTGACCCTATGGACTGTAGCCTGCCAGGCTCCTCTGTCCATGGGATTCTCCAGGCAAGAATACTGAAGTGAGTTGCCATGTCCTTCTCCAGGGGATTTCCTCAACCCAGGGATCAAACCCATGTTTCTTATGTCTTCTGCATTGGCAGGTGGGTTCTTTAGCTCCACTTGGGAAGCCCATGCCAGAGCAGAGAAAACAGCAAATACAAAGACTCTGAGGCAAAAACAGTCTTAGGTACATGGGCTGGTCCATGTACCATAGAATGAAAGCTTCAGGAAGGAAACACTTTTGTTTTGTTTTTTAATTTAGCTGTGCTGTGCAGGATGTGGGTCTTAGTTCCCTGACCAGGGTTAGAACCTGTGCCCCCTGCATTGAAACAGCAGAGTCTTAACCTCTGAACCACCAGGGAAGTCTCAGGAAGACACTGCTTTACTCACTCTTCTATTCCAAGCACCTAAAAATGTCACTGAACCATAAGAAAAAGTCAGTAAATATTTAAGGAATGTGTGAATGAATGGATGGATGGATGGAAGAACCCCTGATGATGGTTTTCTAACATAAAGTCCTCAGTTTCCCTATATTTCACTTTTTCTTGTTTTGGTCTTGGCGGGAATGGATTACAATGCACTGCCAGCTTCAGAAAGAAGCATTTCATATACTTGAGCCCCTTTTAATTATCCCTTCTTTTCTTCTGGGCTTCCCTTCTGGCTCAGTTGGTAAAAAATCTGCCTGCAATGCAGGAGACCTGGGTTTGATCCCTGGGTTAGAGAAGGAAAAGGCTACCCATTCCAGTATTCTGGCCTGGAGAAATTCTATGGACTGCATAGTCCACGGGGTTGCAAAGAGTCAGACACAACTGAGCAATTTTCACTTTCACTCACTTTTCTTCAGCGGTAAATCCTGTTACCCTTAGAAGCATGTAAAGAATAGATTACTCACACCACACCTTTAGCTTTGCTACACTGAGAGTTGCAAATGGACTTTTTTTTGGGGGGGGGGGGGGCGGGCATACCTCACACGAGGAACTTCCTCCACCACAGGACTGTGAGGGAAGCCCCTACAAATGGATTTTATACAAATGATTTCTGCATGAAATTATCCTCATTATCAATAATGAAGTTGTTACAATTCAGTTTGCTGTGAGGCCCCCAGCAAAACAGGGCAGGTATAAACCAGTGCCTTCTTCATATACATATTTTCACTTTCTACCAAACAACAGTGACCCTAGAACTCCACAAACTCAAGAACAGCCACATCTGCAAGAAAACTTACTCACATTTCCAGTTTCTGTATAAAATCATCCTTCCTTTCTTACTCACAGCTATTATCTAATCCTATGTCCAAACTGATAAACTCTATTGTGATCCATGCTTTTCAAATATATGAACTACCAAAGCCAAAGTGAAAATGCAAGGAGAAAAATTTTCAGCAACACTTACTAAAACCCAAGCATTCTACTAATTCTGTCCTTAGGAAAAGAATACACAAACTGATTGACGAGAACATCTTTCCGTATAGAAATGTTTCTCTGTAACATTTCATTTTTAGATTGAAAGAACACTCCTCTAGAAACAAAGGTTCACACAGTACACAAGTAGAGAAAAATCTCAAATTCTTCATTTAAACTCCTCTACAACTGTTCTTACATCATGTATAAACCATTTTTTTTTTTTCTGGGACGGGAAGATTCTTTTAAAATGTCTTTACTAGATCTAAAAACAAATGCAGATCCCAATTTTGTTTGGGACTAATATCTTCATTCTGTCCCAGAGAGATCTGATTAAATGAAGTAATTTTTTTTCTTTGGTGTTTCCCTGGTGGCTCAGACAGTAAAAATCAGCCTGCAGTGTGGGAGACCTGAGTCTGACTTCTGGGTTGGGAAGATACCCTGGAGAAGGGAGTGGCTACCCACTCCAGAATTCTTGCCTGGAGAATTCCATGGACAGAGGAACGTGGTGGACTATAGTCAATGAGGTGTCAAAGAGTCAGACAGAACTGAGCAACCAACACTTTCACTTTGTTCGATGTAAGTATAAGATCTTACTTAAGGGACCTCTGAATACAAAATATATGCATGATTGTACGAATGTATATATTAGCAAGTGTGTTTGGTTACTCCACAGCATGAATGTTACTCTAGGATGTTAGTGGTTTTGGACAATATCTCCTCAAATTAGCAAATTGAAGTCTAATGACTAAATCTCTCTATGTAAATCTGAATAAAATCGACCCAAGCCTTCGTGAGGCCCTATGCAAAGCCAGATATTCATATCCCTACACAGATGTCTATACCCTACACACCTGAGGGCACGGAGAAATAAGGTAAGGAACATACAAAGACGTCTTAAAATAATTTTGGGATTCTTGCAGACAGGACTCCAGGAAAAGCAGCTGGAAATGCTTTCTAAACTAAACACAAGATATGATCCGACCATTAGCTGTTAACTGTAGTGCTCAAAAAGAGACGGTTTAAGCAAAATATGAACGAGATTTTAAAAGAAATACGCTATTCTTCGCACTAAATTTGGCTCCCCAGCAGGCGGTCAGTTTTTCACATTTTGCCACCTAGTGGACAATCCGAAAACTACAGTCTTCCCCCCGCCCCTAATGATTAATTTCCATACACGTGGGAAAGAATTGCTCTGCGTCCACGCAGGAGGAATTTTATTTGTTTTGTTCATTGATGATGCTCCTGCTACAGTGCCTGGCGCTTAATAGACCATCACTATAGAGCTGTTGAATGGAGGATGACTTACCATTGGAGGTACTCTCCATTTAAAGATTATTATTATGGAGAATGTAATTGAAAATACAGTTACAATATGATGTTGGCAAAATATGTTTCCTAACTGAAATAAAAGTTCTAAATTATTTCAAAAGTAAATGGTGTTCTATATTCTCAGGTTAGAGAAATGTCTACATAGCTCATTAGAATAAGAGACGTCTTCATTGCTCTGTGCAGACAGATTATCCAGTTGACTGGATATCCACTGAGCACCTACTTCTTCTTCACCTCAACTGCTCCAAATAAAGCTAAATTTACCCTGGAAAATAATCTTTCTCCTTTACTTAAAAAATCATGACTGGCTTTCTTCTCGTTTAGTCTGTGATACTTGCTATTCCTTTTTTCTATTGCCAAAAATTATGAAACCTCTCTAGGCCTCTTTTTAAAAAGAGTACATATGCACATGTATGAATATATATATATATTATTTTAATTTAAAAAATAATATTCTGTGCTTCTCCTTCAATGTGCCTACAGTGTTAATGACTCTTAAACATATTTCTCCTGGCATAAAGACTGGTAATTTTAAAGAGCAGAATGATAGCTTTTAAGTTGAATATTCCTCTAACATTTTTTGATTTTTAAGACTTTCTTTTGAAAATATTTTAAAAAGCAAAATATATGACTGTGTTTTAGTACCTTAACATTAGACTAAAGATAATTCATTAGGTAATCACCTCAAATTTCTTTCTCAGGAGAATCAGTTTCCATTTTAAAATCAGCAAAATAGGTACACATATAACATAGGCTAGTATTTCATTAAAAGAACTTAGTCTTTTAATTTTTTTATATTAGGTTGATCTTAGGCTGACAATATCCTAACACGTTTTAATAATATATTGTCGAGATACAAAGCCTGTTTTTTTTTCAGCTGAAACATATATATTCATTATGTAAAACTCATATATGTTGCATAGAATGAAAACTCTCCAGAGTTCATAGTCTTAAACAGAATTGCACACACATCCAAATAAATGTTAAATGTAAAGCATTTTGACAGAGTTAATTGGAAAGGCAACCCTACATACCTAGCCCACCAAACCACAGAAAATTTTAAAGTGCCAGCTTTGAAGAAGCCTAACATTTTTTAAGATGATAAGGATATAAGTTATAAATTATAATATTCAAATTTCAAAGGCTTTAAGCAACTGCTTTCTAAGGCGGTTTTTGCCCCTCTGCCAACGAAAGGTTTAAGTAGTATTTGTGTCAGTAAAATAATTTCTTTCATATTTGTGTGAATGAGGATAACATTCATATGTACATACAAAAATATTCAAGAAAAACAAGTTTAGAATAACATGTTAATTATTTTTTAGTGTATGTGAAATAATTGGTTTTCCTCAACTCTGTCCCAGCGTCAAGGTCTATAGCTTTTATTGGAACCAGCTATCTCATTTTCATAGGGTCCCAGGAGGCAAGAGTCATACATTGTTACTTCAGCCTTCAAAGAGGCAAAACAGCGCAGAGCCTTGTACTGTAATAGACAGCACAGAACAGTCCCAATTTCAGTTCCTGTTATATTGACAAGCCTTCTTTCAGGTAAGAGATGGAAACATTCTTTTATCATTATAAGGTTAGTGACCATTTTAATGGAATAAAAAGATTATTTTTACTGCATCAGGGATAGAAGTTTGGGGTGTGGATATGTGGGAAGATGTCTTTTCCCTTATATGTTTATGTTGCTCAGAAATTCTCTTTAATTGGTATAAAGCTAGCTCTATAATCTCAACATTAATACTGGAGATCAAAACTATTGAGGACACATTATTAATATATACAGAGCCTAACCAAAGAATTCAATGTACTTTTTTTTTTAATCAAGAGAAGATGGTCGTTGATTTTCACAGGCTGAGGGTTTTCTCTTTTAACATCAATAATATAGTATTCCTTACATTTACTCTATCATTGTGAAAAAATATTGTAAATTTAGTTTACTTGCCTCATACATACAATGTGTAACATTTTTAAAATAAATATAAGTCTCAAAATTAACTTTTCCTGCCTGATATACATGACTTACATGGGAAAGATAGTGAAAGTTACACAAACACATATTCACATATGGAAATTACGGAAATTAGAGAGAAAGAAAAAAATACCAACACATAATCTCTGAAGTTGTCAAGAAACTTTAAAATAGCCAATTCCTTTAGATTTTATATTTTGACATAATTTACTGCTTAAAGAAAAAGATCTTTCATTGGGGAGAGGGGTTTTTTAAAGATAAAGGAAAATGGTAATAAAATGAGGCTCCCATTTTGTTACAAAATACATAAGTGAATTATGTTTCATAAGAGTATAAAATTCATAAATGACAGTTTCATACAGAGGTGAAATTTATGTAAATTTTATTTTCTAGTATGTTTATGTTTTATTATGTTTTATAGTCTAGGAAGATTATACAGTTTTTAATCTTGCTTTTTAATGATTTGTTAAAAACAGTCATTTATTACTTTTCAATCAACATCTAGGAACTAAGAAGAAAAAATTGCTGAAACCAAAGAGTTAGCTATTTATTCTTGGTTTAAATAGGTCAAATTCTGATCTCATAGAGGAGGAGGTATTATGATAATTCCTAAAATATGTTTTGTATTTTGTGTTTGTGCCAGATAGTTAAAAATATTTTGTTTCAAAATAACTATGTATGTTTAAAAAGCCCAAGGTACTAATTTTTCTGCAAAGTCAAGTTTTATAATCAAATGTCACCAATTTTGAAAGTCTGTTGAAACAACCAAAGGAACTAAATTTTATTAAATTAGAAAATGCATTTTCTTAACTGTAACTGGCCTCATAAAAGTTATGTGAGCATTTTGTATGTGGTTATCTTAAAATGTTACGTGTGTCTTTTTAAACATTCTTAGTTCCCTTTTCCCTTTCACTTTAACAGTGTTCTGGCGCTTGACTAGCACAAACAGTACCAGATCCTTTTCAGCGGAGACTGCAAACGGAATAAAAATCACTTGAGGTCTCTAATACATTTGCAGTGATATTTATGAATGAGAGAGGGTTGTCTCCTTCTGAGCTTCGTTGCGTTGGACCATTCCTGTGTCTTCTCATCTTAGCATCTTCTTAGCATCATCTTAACAGGTCTTAGCACCTTCTGTGACCTCCACCAGAACTGGGCAAACCGCGTGGCCTTAGAAGAGTCTGACCTCCTGGTGGGTGGGAGCGTCTCTCCAGCCTCCTCTCCGTCCATTTCCCTTCCCTCCGGGTGTGTGTGTTTATCGGGGAAGAGGTGGGAGATAAGAAGGAGAGGCACAGTAGGGAAGCAAGGCCCAACTCCCCAGAGATCGCCACACCTCACCCTTGCAGAGCATTAAGGCCTGACCTTCTTCCCACGGGTGCCCAGAGATGCTTGCTTCTCCCGCGTCCCTGCATCCAGGGCGGGGTGGGCTGGGGATGGCAGTGGGTTGGAGATGACGCACCTGAGCCCGGGAGAGGACCCCACCTTCCGCCCGCCTGGTTTCACACCCGGTCCACGTCGCTCCTCGTAACCAAGCAGAACAGAGAGCTGGAAGAAAGAGGGTGAATGAATCCTAAAGGCGCACAGCCCCCGTGTCCCAAGCTCAAGGGGAAAGAATCTCCCCGAAACGTGGGTGCCTGACTTCAGTTTAATTTCTGGCAGTCTTTCTTAGTCGCGCGTTTTCTTCGGGGACGATTATAAAATGAATGTTTGAAGCCCTGGGTCGACCAAGGAACCGCGGAGAGTCGAGCCAGCATCCCCCAACACCTCAGGAGTCCCGCGGCCCCGCCCGCGGCCTGCCGGCCGGAGGCGCTCACTCTGCGGTCCCGGGAGGCGGCCTCCAGCCTCGGGGAAGGCAGCTGCTGTGGACTTTGAACCGCGAGGGAAGTGCGGCCGTGGCCGGAGGCTGTAAAACAAGCAAACAAACAAACAACTATATTTGCAACCGGATGGACGCCACCTCGCTGCTTCACAGAGAGCGCGGTGTGGCCGCTTGCCTGGCGCGGGGGCTATAGCCGCAGGGAGGCTGGGCTCCGGATCCGGAGGACTTCATGTCTTAAAATAAATGACCAGGGACAGTTCTTTCCCGAGGCAAAGCGTCCACTCCGCCCCCCTTCCCGCGAAGGCAGTTGGCTTTGAACTCTAGGACAAGTGGTTCGCACCGTCGGCGCGAGACCTGCACCTCGAGTTCGGTCCAGAGCCCGGGGCTCGAGGGCCACACACCCGGCAGTGGAAATGCCTTCGGTTAACCGAGAAGGTTGGCGTTGAATCCAACTGAGCGGGAAAATCTGCCACATCCGCGCGCTGCAACTGCGAGCACCCGCGAGAGGCGTGCAGGTTGGAGGACCTTCCTCGGCGCCGCGCTGAGGGGTTCTGCTTTAGCTCCGTGCAGCCCCCAAGAACCGACCAACCATCCAGTTCACGGCCGGCTTGTGTCACCGGCGCATAAATCACTGTCAGCCGGACAGAGCAGGCAGAGAGAAAGCTCGCTCGTCCTGGCCACGCGGGCTTTAGGCAGATTAACTGTCCCTGCTCAGAGCGAATTGCCCGCTAAATTTCCCACCCCGATCTCCTGGGCTTCCAAACGTGAGCTTGCACTTTCTCGGACGCGCAGAGGGAGCCAGGGAGATGGTTCTAGCCACCTACCGCCTCTTCTCGCCAGGGCCTGATTACTGACCTGCAGTCAGAGGGGTCGAGAGCGCATCATCATCAGATCGCATTTTGTGCGCGGGGATCCCTGAGCCCATTAAGGTTAAAGTGACATTCTCAAGGTCATTTAAAGCTCTTGGAAAACTTCTGCTTGACCCGAAGTCCCCTGGTTCTCTCTATCACTGCCTGGCCCCTCCATCGTCCTGCCTCTCAAGTTCATTGTTTTAGAGATGTCAGGATGCTGATAAAGGGGAAATGACTATATGCTGAATTTGCAATGGACCAGTGTAATTTTCGGCCTGATATTTCTAGTTATTGTCCCAGAAACGTACTTCAGATCTTTCCTCATTCTACCTCATAAATTCAGATACGCAGAATCTCGTGCGATCTTAGATATCAGGGTGCTAGACACCCAATCCGCCTCCCCCGACACTTTGCCCCCCACCCCCGCCCCCACCCGGCAGTGGATTCTGGGCACTCATCCAAGTCAGGAGGAATTCCGCGCAGTCGGAGAACTGGAGGGGTGGGGGACCTGGGGTAGGCGCAGGCTCAGGGAAATGCCGATCCAGGCGAGTGGTTAGGCAATCAGCTTTCACCTTCCCATAAACTATTAGAGAAGGGACTGGTTTTCGTCCAGCAAACTCTGCCCTTAGGCGCTCTGGGCTTGACGCTATCTTACTATTGCTCACTATTCACATTAATTATTCTAGGAAAGCTCACGCACACCTCTGCACTCTTTGAGTAAAGGCAAGCCCTTTCGGATTCTCTTTTTCTCCCGGTGGCATTCTTTTTTTCCCCCTCAATCATGCATGCATTCACTCATTCACTTAAATCTGGGTTGGAAGTTGGTGGTCCCCCAAAGCATTTATTTCTATAAGAGGCCACAGAGATGATCTCTTCCCTTTTATTCTCAAATGACTCTCTCTCCCTCTCCCCCTCCCCTCCCCCTTCCCCGCCCGTTTTAGTCCTACTGTAGAAGAGAGAGAAACCCCAACCTTCAACTGTCAACTGTTTTCCAAACACGAGATTAATGTTCCCCAGGACTCAGGGGTAATGTGACCTTTCTGTTTTCAGCTGTGTTTTTCAACATGTAATCGTTTGTTTGTTATGTCTCCCGGTGTGGACTCGGGAAAGCTGGGAAGGGGTGTGGGTTGCCTAGGTGGGGAATGAATTTGGAGACTTTTTATTCCCTTTCAACACAGGAAAACTCAGAGCATTTTATTTTTATTTACCAGAAGATAACCCCCTGAAAAAAAAAAATCCACAATACTGATACTAAAAAGAAATCTGAGCATGTGATGAGCAACTATTTTAAAAAGTCTATCTCCCAATCAAAAGCAAACCTATTTTACTTTTAAGTGAGGGGGACTTCTTGGATGTTGGTAATGTTTTTTCTTGATCTAGGTAGTTATACGAGATGTACTGTTTTTAATAATTTATTGAGCGTTTAGTGTATGATTTGTGGCTCTTTTTGCATTGTTATACTTCAATTAAAAGCTTTAAAAAATCTAAAAAATAGGAAACCCCTGGTATGTGTGTATGTCACTAGATCTCCTAAAATCTATTTCTAATGAATTTCCAAACCAATATATTTGTTAAACTATATATAAGAAATTTACCAATAACTTGGTTTCTCAGTAATAGGTTCTGAATCAGACTGAGAACAATGCGCTTGAATTAATTATTAGAAAACCAGTATAAAAGTTGAATGGCTTTCTAATATAGTAAAATATCAAATAAGCACTGAGAATTTAAAGCTTGTCTAAAGAAAATACCTAAAGAAACAAAATAGCTATTTGGTTAAAAACAACAACAATGAGACTTCATACTTTAAAACGGTATTTAATTGTTAGATACTAACTCCTATTCGAAAATGTTTTATCCCAAACGAGAATTTTAAAAAGGGTCTCAGCCATACTCAGAAGTTAATTTCTGTCACTAAAAGGAAGGCAGTTTGAAACATGTTTTCCCTCCATAAATTATTGTTAGGTTCCTTTCATGATTGGTCACTTTGTATTTCATCAAGAACCAAAGACTAAATTGCTCTTCCCATTTAATCAATAGCTTTTATTGCTGGCACCAACAACCCCACTTATGAGTTTAAGCTGCCTAATTTTTCTGCTACCCTGTTCCATTTTTTTTTTAATCGTTATTCTCAAAAATCTAGTAAATGATTTTCCGACAAATGGCTTTGTTGTTGACTCCACGCCACCCCAAACCGCTTCCCCCTCTCTCTCTCCTTCTTTCTATCAAGGACCCTTCCTCTCCAGGGGTCACTGAGCCCGCACCGCTCACACCAAGGCTTACTTTACAGGCCCTTCCAGGGTTTTATGATTGGTTGCTGTGGTTGGAATGTTTATAGATAATAAACAACTAATCCGCTTCTTGCCTAATGAATTGCCCCACCCGCGTACCAGTGGAACGGCTGTAACTAGCTCCAGGATCTAGAGCCAGTGAGAGCCGGGACCGGAACCACCCCACGTAGCCGCAGCTCAGTGTCAAAGCCGAATGATCCAAGGCCAGCAGAAGCCTATTTCGCATTTTCGAGTTCCTCTGCTCTGGAGCCCCTAGACTCCACTCGGGCTTTGCTCCACCCGCTCCTCTCCCCACCGGTTTGAAGGATGTATTCCAATGAACAGCTTTCTGAAAAGCGTGCGTCTGAAAAGCGGGGCGGCGATGTGGAGCCTGGTCGCAGGCACAGGACCCGCACTCCGGGGACCGCGGCGCTGGGTCCGCAGCAGCTCTCTTTTGGCCGCACGGGGCCCTTCAGTCTTCCGGCGGCATACAGCAGTTTGAGTCGTCCTGACTCTGAATCAGATTCTGCACTCGAAGCTGCAAAAGGCTGGGTCTGCCAGGGCTCACGCCCTCGAGTCCCCGCGCGCCCGGGGCTGGCAGGGACGAGCGCACGGCTGGGAGGGGGAGAGGGGTAGGGTGCGCGCAGTGTAGTGAACACTTTGTAATCTAGTCTGAAATAAAGAAAATGTGTGTTTAGACTCCCAAGAGACCCGGAAAACGGGGGGGGGGGGGGGGGAGATCTGCCAAAAACATTCCAAGAACAGAGGAAACCAATGTCTGAGAGAGGTTCTTTTATACACATTATGGCAGCTGCTCGAGGCCTCGGTCGGTAGCTGGGGGGTGGTTGGGGGTAGGGGCTGTGACAAGGGGAATTGGGGGCCAGAACCGAACCTGGGATCACTTGGTCCCTGAGCAGCGAAGGGTACACTGGTGTCGGCCGTGAAGCATCCTCTTTCCGTAAGGACCCACAAGAAGGAAGCGGAGAAAGAGTCTAAACCAGAAGCTCCAAGATCAACACTTTAAAAAACAAAACAAAAAAAAAAAAAAAACAAAAACTAGAGCCATTTCCAAAACCCGTTTTCCAGTTACCTGTATTTTGAATGAATACATTTCCTTTACGTAGTAGTCTGCAAGTTCTGCAGTTTTGCATTTATGCGTTTAATGTTTATGCCATCTTTCATCTGTACCCATCATCCCCAGTACCCAGGATCTCTTTTCTCCAAGAATCTCAGGAAAGGTCGTTAGGAGTGCTCAGGCCCCTCCCCACTCCAAGGTCCCCAACACAGGTGTGATTTTGCTTCCCTTATTCATAAAGAGTAGGTGAAGATGGTGTTGAGTCAGAACTTATCTTCCTGGGTGGCCAGTTCTTCCGCAAACTGTGGTTAGAAAGCACTTCTTTCTACCAGCATCTCCCTTTTCACTGGCTTTGGTTTATAAATCCCACTGTTTCATGGGGATGGGGAGGGAGGAGGACATGGAAAGTTCTATCTGTCAATGAGTAAATATGTACTGAATGTCTGGCGATGGGGATGTTTAGGTGATGGGGACACACAATTAAAAATCAAAACAACAACAAAATTCCTTTTCTAGTGCTTTTACTCTAGCAGGGAGTGTCAGCTTTCTATTAGGACTCACTTTGGGCTGGACACACAGAGGATGTGATTTTTAATAGAAGCATAAGGTACAGTCCTAGCCATCTGTCACCTAAGAGGTTTCTTTATTGTATACAATCCTATTACATAATAAATCAAATTACACTGCCTTTCTTTCCCCAGTCTTTCTACCAGGTACCTGCTTCGATACAAAGCAGATAGCAGCACCCTCCATCCTTTTCTCCTGGCTCACACCATTTCCATCTGTGTGGCGGTGGGTGAAGGGCTCTACAAACCCCTCTCAAACTAGTGTTGGTCTTGATTCAAGCCATGGAGTCAACAATTCAGTATACTTAGTGTCGTTTATGGGATCTCGACCCCATGGATCTTCACTGACACCAGGCCAAATTTAAGACAAAGAGCAAGTCACATCTCTCAGGGACAGAGGGGGTTTCTCACTTTACCTACCTGGGATCTCACTGTCCTCTCCTTTCTGGGGACGGAAGTGTTGCCTGGGGAAGGCTGAGCATCTTCTCAACAACAGCCAGAACTGGCTGGGTTTCCAGGTAATATCTGGTTTTGCAGAAAGGTCCCTCAAGTGTCTCTGTTTCTCCACTGAAACCTCCCCTGGGGAAGTTGCCCATTGAGTACCAAGACACAGTAGCTGTCAGGGTCTCAGTGATTTTTGCCTGAATCTGGGGCTACCACCTGCCCTGGGGGCAGGACACCTACTTAATTGCCCTTGATGAAGAAAGAGAGTTGAAAATGATCAGTGGAGGAAAACTAGAACAAACACAAAGGCAAAAAGCCTTCCTTGAGCTTTTTGATTATTTTCTCAGACTTTGCTGTTTGATTTGAACCTGCTTCATTAGGAATAAAATAAGTAAGAACACTAATGTTCACTGGTTCTCCAGCACTGAATGTGTGTGTGTGTGTGTGTGTGTGTGTGTGTGTGTGTGGTTGATACAAAGAGAAAAGAAATCCTGGTTGCTCATTAAAAGGAAGAAATAATTTGTGTAAACATGGGCTTCCCTAATGGCTCTGTGGTAAAGAATCTGTCTGCCAACGCAGGACACTTGGGTTTGATCCCTGGGTCAGGAAGATCCCTTGGAGAAGGAAACGACAACCCACTCCAGTATTCCTGCCTGGGAAATCCCATAGACAGAGGAACCTGGAGGGCTACAGTCCATGGGGTTGCAAAAGAGTCAGACAGGGCTTAGAAACTAAACAACAACTTGTGTCAACAGGGCTTTAGAAAAGGAAGAGTCGGCCTGTTAGCATCCTGCCTTCCATAGGTCCTTCACAAACAGATGAAGACTGGGAGCTTGCATTATGAGTGACCAGCAGGGCTCCCTCCCTGGATGTAGCTGAATACCAAACAGCAGTGGGGATCAGGGCTTGATTTTATTTATCATCAAAGGACTGGGTAAATTAGCAAGACATCTCTGTCAGCATCCTAGGTAGCACTGAGAGTTTTCAAAGGGTGTTTGGGTGTGGGTTTGGCTTCTAAATGTGATGGACAGTAGATTGTGAGGAAGAGAGAGCTCTTCCCTGCAGAAAGAAGATGCAGCTGCTCCTTGTGTCTTGACCTTGCAACGTGCAGTAGAGACAGTGTGCACGCAAACACACACACAGTCCTGAGACCCATGGACCTTGGAGGGGTGCCATGGGGTGTATCTATATACAGCTGGTGCCTGAAGAAAGCTGAGGTCTAGAAGGCTCTTCTTTAGCCTCCAGCAGCATCCTGGATGACTGATTGATGTTCAAGGCTCACAGTCTGCAAAGAAGGGAAAACACACATGAAAGTACTTCAATTGTAGACTATTAGCTGGCTGTATTACTAGGTGTATCTGAAATGTTCCTGTTTATATGTGGGGACAATTGGTAAGAAAATTCTTGGTGGAGTTCTGTTTTCATTTCACTCAAGTTCTCTGCCACCTCTCTTTCACTTCCACTCTCATCTGAGGTTGACTTCTACTCAAAGTTGACACAGTCTTTGTAAAAACACAGTCCTATTTCCATCTTCATCTATTGTACAGTTAAGCACCCTGCCAACTTGGCTTTAGAATTTACCTCAGTCACCCGCAATTCAGAAGCATGTTTCTCTGAAGCACGTTTCTTCAGAGAAACGTCCTCCAGTGCAGGCCGGGAGATGTGGGATGGTAATTTGCAGAGAGTGAGTAATGGCTATAACTCAATTTTACTTATCACTTTAATGTAATGTGAAAACTAGACCCAGTAGGCTTTTCCTTCTGCCGTTTTACAAATTGTACAGGTTAAGTAAAGACTCTGCTCATACCTTGCTGCAAGGAGAATGTAATTTAGGGAACCGACTGCATGCATCTTACCTTTGTACCCTAGGCGAGCTTCTATCCATCTCTTCCTGTGCCAAAGTGGGAGACCTAAACATTAGTGTGTATGACCAGTTCTGTGGATAGATTTGAGAACTTTGTGGCTTGAATTTGGAAAAAAATAAACAGGCTTTATGAAGGTAGCAAAACTCAAGATGAATATAGGTTAGGCGTTATTATTGGTACTGGTGACAAAAGAACCATTCATTTATTTATTTTTAATTTTTTACTGGAGTATTGTTGCTTTACAATGCTGTGTTAGTTTCTGCTGTAAGCACAGTGACTCAGCCAAACATAGACACACACCCCCTCTTTTCTGGGTTTCCTTCCCGTTTAGGTCACCACAGAGCACTGAGTAGAGTTCCTTGTGCCACACAGTAGATTCTTGTTGGTTGTCTCCTATATATATAGTAGTGTATATACGCCAAACCCTATCTCCCAATCCATCCCATCCTCTTCCCTTTCCCCCTTGGTGTTCATAGGTTGGTTCTCTATGTCTGTGTCTCTATGTCTGTGTCTCTATTCTTATCTTACAAATAAGTTCAGTTATAGCACTTTTCTAGATTCCACATATATGCATTAATATAACAATATTTGCTTTTCTCTTTCTGATTTAATTTCACTCTGTATGACAGTCTCTAGTTCCACCCATGTCTCTGCAAATGAAACAATTTCATTCTTTTTTATGGCCGAATAATGTTCCTTTATATATATATACATACACACATATATACATATATATATATATACATACATACATATATATATATATATATATATATATATATAAAACACATCTTCTTTATCCTTTCCTCCAACAGAAGCCTTTTAGAGTAAAATTCAGTTAAACAAAAATATTTATATTAATAGTTGACACAATCAGAAGAATAAAGTTCTTATATTAGAGAAGAAAAACTCTATTGATCTGGAGATAGGAGCTCTGCTAACCAAGGTGAGATTGGGGAGGGTGGGGGAGCAGTGGGAGTAGATGAAAACTACACTACCACCCCCACCACCCCCCGCCGCCCTTACTAGCCATCAGCTCTCCACTCTCCTTGACTCATGGGTCTCAACTTTCAGAACCTAGGTTTCCTATCGTTGCCCTTTTTTTTTTGCTCAGGTTTCCAGTCGTTTCCTTCTTGTCCTCTCCACAGAAACTTATCAAGTTTTCTCCAGACCCTACTAGGTCCCATGAGTTAATAGAGAACCTTATTCATGCATGCATGCTCAGTCACTCAATCATGTCTTTGCGATCCCATGAACTGTAGCTGCCTGGTTCCTTTGTCTATGGGATTTTCCAGTCAAGAATATTGGAGTGTGTTGCCATTTCCTTCTCCAGGGGGTCTTCCTAACCCAGTGATTGAACCTGGGTCTCCTGTGTTAGCAGGCAGATTCCACTAAGCCGCTAGGGAAGTCCAATCTTATTCACATGGAAGTGCTAATGGATGCCTTAATGTGTTTTCCTGACCAATCTGTTCTAGGTTCTCCAAGCTGCTGTTTTCAATGCCTTAAAAAGAAATGGGCCTAGAAGTAGAAATTCCCCTGTGGCAAAATACAAGGGTAGATGCTTTGGGGGGAGTTGGTGACAAAGGCCCCTTCAACACAACGAAATCTTGTCTGTGGGCTGAACTGGCCTGAGGCCACCTCTCAAAGTGAGTGGATTCAGTTAGCTTCTAAGTGAGTAGGCAGACCCCTTTTCCAAATGAAATTTTACTCCTAAGCTCAATACATGAAAGACATTTAAAAAGAGTTTCCTCTGATTTCCCTGGCAGTCCAGAGGTTAAAACTTTGCCTTCCAATGCAGGGGTATGGGTCTGATCCCTGGTTGGGATGAGAATGAGATGGTTGGATGGCATCATCAATTCAATGGCCGTGAGTCTGAGTAGCTTCCGGGAGTTGGTGATGGACAGGGAAGCCTGGCGTGCTGCAGTCCCTGGTGTTGCAAAGAGTCGGACACGACTGAGCGACTGAACTGACTGACTGGGCAGCAAAGCTCCCACATGCCTTATGGCCTAAGAAACAAAAACATGAAACAGAAGCCGAAATTTTAGCCAATTCAATAATGACTTTAAAAGTGGCCCACATTAAAAAAAAAAAATTTAAAAAGAACTACCCTGGTTGACAGGATGGTGCTGGGCAGCAGCCTGCCACTTGGATCTCTTCCATTCATCCCCCTGGATTCTTGAGAGTAAGTACAGTTTGAAAATGATTATTTTGCCTGAGGTTGATAGGAAGATATTGGCATAAAAAACAACTGGTTGGAAGGAGAGAGAAATTGATTAATTAGGATTCTCAGAGACCATGAATGGGAACATCCACATGTATGAACTATGTATAGAATGAATAGGTTCCATATTCATCAATTCATAAATGCGTTCATAAACAGTGATTACTGGAAAAGGTTCACTTTTATATCTTCCTTGAACTCAGGGTCTAGTATTGTCCCCATCTGTGGTGAGGAATAAATGCGAGAAAAGTATAGCTTGCGGTCTGGGAAGAGAACCACAGGAATGAAACGCTGTGCAAGTCTTGAAGATGATTTTCTCTGGTATCCTCATCTGCAGCAGGTCAGACTGCACTGATAGCAGCTGCAGAAACAATTGGGGACCTTATTCATAAAATAAAAGGCGCAATGCCAGATGGCAGGCCACCAAAGGCACGGCGGATGGAGGAGATTATAAAATGCTGGTGAAACAGGGAACGAGTCCTTAGGGGAATAAACATCCCTGTGTTTTCTGCTAACATGTAGAAATCAATTTGTGTGTGTGTGTGTGTGTGTGTGTGTGTGTGTGTGTGCAGAATCACAATAGGGTATGAAATAAAAACAATAAGTGTTTGTTAATTGGAAAGTTTATCTGGGGAAAAAAACAATTTTCTTAGTGGAAAGTTTGATGGGCTGTTTAGGCTCCTCTGTCATTTCTCTTGTCTCTCTTCATAATCTCTATGTAACCCAGAAACAGCCAGTAAAAGAGGAGAATCGTTGGTTCTTTAATTACTTCCTGTAAATTTGACAACTGCTACCTCAGTCTCATTGGTTGTTCTGCTTATAAATAGGCCACTCTTTCAAAGACAGCACAATTATTTAGGGACACTCACTTCCCCAACTATATATCACGCCTATCAAAGCTAAGCATTTCCAACCTACCTTCGGCGTGTCTTAACATCTAACATGAGCATTCTGTTGAATTGTTAAATTTACTTAATTTCTTAGCTAGCAAAAGTCCAAACCATGGATGACAACAGATACTCCCATCCTGAAATAAAACCCAAAACATAATGTATCCCAGTTCAGGATAACAAAAATCCGAAATGTTGCAAGAATTACCAAAATGGGACACACAGACATGAAGTGAGCAAATGCTGTTACGAAAGTGGTGCTGATAGACGTGCTTAACGCAGGGCTGCCACAAACCTTCAATATGTTAAAAAAAAAAAAAGAAGTGCAATACCTGCAAAGCGCAGTAAAGTAAGCCTGTATAGCAGTCCCTCCCCCTAAAAAAGCAGAAACAAACAATTCCTCCAAAACCTTCAGTCTTTGTGAGGATGAATGACAGCTCTTGAATCTCATTTAATCTCCCTCACACTTACTGTGAATTTCATACTTAGAGGACTGTCGTAGGTAGAAGGCCCATAGGAATAAAAACAAACCTATGACCATTTTATGTTGTCTGGTTGGGAAGAACAGATGCCATTAAGAAAAATAACATAAACCAAAACTATGCTGCAATTATGGTGATTTAATGAGTTACTAAAATTCTTAAGCCTAAAATACTAGTGTTTTCCATAGAGTTCTGTGGGAAAAAATTTCAGACTTTAAAAAGCATCACTACTAGTAGAGAAAAAAATCATTTAGGTTGACTTTTTAAAACTAGAATTTTATTTATTGTTTAAAGACAGTTTTTCCCCCCCTAAGGAAAATTGAGGCTTTATAATTAATATTTAAATCTTGGAGATGGATTTAGATACAAGATTAATCAGCAAGAAATATCATAATTCAAGGAACAAGTGTGAGGTATAACTTAAAGTTATGTTTGGCATGGTGTGAAGTGAAGACAGTATTTGGAACTATTTATTCAGTTTCTTCCATTAAAAACAGACAACTTCATAGTTAAAGACTTTTTAACTAATGAATTTTGAGGGATTCTGGCTTATCTGCTTTGTTTCTCTATTGACCAAATAACCTGTTTCATTACAAACACTTACTCATGTACTAGATAACACTTTAAATTAATACAACTGAGAGGAGTGTTTAGCTATGAATGAAACTTACTCGGATTCCAATGCTTCACTCCTAGGTATTATTTCATGACTTTATTAAAAAAAATTGGAAGGTTTATCATTTCACAGTTTGGTATATACGTTTAAAATAATTATAGGAAACTGTAGGGTACTTAAGCAGTAACAAGGTGGGTGGGCTTTCACGTCATTTCTAATACATGCAACATGAAATGGAGATGGACTCAATTACGAAGCAAAAATTTCAATGCAAACATACCTTGGGTGAACTTGGAATGCTGCAGGAATGAAAGATTTCTAAAATGAAACAGAATCGTCCATTACAAATCAGTGATTTTGTTAATCTTTGTATCAGCAGATGTATCAGGACCAAAGGAAATATGGTAATACATGCTTGAATCTGGAACACATTAAACTATCGCAGGAAAACAATGCACATCTGCATATGTGATTAGTCATGCTTTAATTTTCCTTTAATGGTGGTGGCGGATGGGGAGGAAGTGTTTGAGAAAAACCTACTGCTTACATTTTTATCCTTAATTGAGGAGGTGGTGGAGATTCAGTCTTCCCATTGCATACTCTATCCCAAACTTGAAAGGAAGAATTGCACAATCAAGCAATATTTGTGTGACAGCTTTTTTTTTTTTTTTTTTGTATAAAGAAGCCAAGACACACAATCTCCATAAGCGGGAAGATAATATGTAAGTATATATATAAAATGTTAAATATCTAGAAAAGGAGATATGTAGATACATAGTTTTTTGGTACAAAATGTGAAACATATTCAAAGGTGGTACATTTTATTTGCTTCTAATAAATAAATCTCTAGGATACACAAGAAGCTGACAACACTGGTTATTACCAGGAGGGAACCTACCAGGTTGAAGGATGAGAGGTATTTTAAAAATATACATACTTATTTATTTATTTGGTTGCGTTGGGTCTTAGTTGAGGCATGTGGGATCTAGTTCCCAGACCAGGGATTGAACCCTGGCCTTCTGCATTGGGAGCACAGAGTTTTAGCCACTGGACCACTAGTGAAGTCCCTGGCATATTTTTTATTTTTCTGGTAAATACTTTTTTGCACCTCTTGATTTTTCAACACCAAGAATGTATTACAAAAGTACTCCAAATGAACAAAATAGAAAGAAAATCAATATTTAAGTACATGGTTACTTTCCAAAACAATGCTGCAAATGGAAAACCATTATACTTGAAATATTTAAACTATGAATTCTTCTTAATGAAGAAATAGGAATCTGGACTGAATATTAAAAGATAGATACTATTTGGATACTCCAAAAGGAGGTGGAAGCATTCTGAATTCAACTGACATTAAGCAAAAGCCCTACAGAGGAAAATAGACATTTATGGTCCTAATAAGTAAATGGGGATGACTGTAAGTAATTTGAGCTGAAGAGATTAAGGGATAGATTATAAACAGCCTTGAATGCCTGGAAAAGGAGTTTAGATTTAATAATAATGTAAACAGAGAGAAGCTTTCAAAATTTTGAACAGGGGTAGTAAGGCCCCTAATAACTTTCAGTGTGGATTGAGACGGGAGAGGCTGGAATCAAAGACAGCATCCCAGGCAAGGAGATTGGGGTGGAGGTGGTGAGGTGAGTTTGTAAAATTTATTTTTTAATTTCTTTATCTTGTTGACTATGCCATGCAGCTTGTAGGGTCTTAGTTCCCCAACCAGGGATCAAACCCAGGACCGTCTAGCCATGAAAGCAAGGAGTCCTTACCACTGAACTGTCAGGAAATTCCCAGAGTTTGCAAAGTTTAGATGAAGGAAACAGAGATGAAGTCCCAGGGATTGTAACGTGAGGAGAGCCAGTGCCCTGGAAAGTCACCAAAGCGAGTCCTCGTGTGTGCGTGCTAAGTCACTTCAGTTGTGTCTGACTGTGTGACCCTATGGACTGTAGCCCACTAGGCTCCTCTATCCTCATCAGCCTCCAATTCTTAAGGGTCAAAAACAGTGAGGGCTGAGGCAATGCTGTTGTATTTACTGACCTGTAAGCAAGTGTTGAGAGAGTATAAACCATGTATTTTTGATGAGTGTACATTTTCATGTCAGTGGTGGGGTGGAAACCAGATTTTCATAAATGATGGTGACACTGGTAAGAAAAAGAAGAAATACTTATTAAAATTAAATAATCTAATATAATCAGTGGTTTTTTTGATCACTTATTATGTGCCAGAAACAGTATTAAGTGTTGAGGGAATAGCCTGGAACAAGACAACTTAATCTCTGCTTTTATGGAGTTTATAGATTGCTTGTGAAAATAGACAGGAAACAAGTCATTAATGATGTATAGATTACGTGTCATAGAAGGAGAAAAATGAATGCTTTGGAAGTTTATAGCAGTGAAAAGGATAGAAATGGAAAAATAGCTGGAAGAATGTGGTAGGGACACACGAAATAATTTTGTTTTTCCAAATGGATCCAATATGGAGGCATATTGGGAGGAGTCTATGAGGAGGTCAAGGGTAGATAATTGATGGTGCAAAGTTCTCGGGGAGGCAAGAGAAGGTGAAATTCAGTGCAGATGGAGAGGTTTACTTGTGGAAAAGAAGGACATTGATTTTTTTTTTAAGGCAAGAGGAATAAGAGAACACTGTAGCATAGAGATGATGCTGTTCAGAGCTGGCAAGGTTCAAGGCTGGGTGCCTTAGCCTTGAGGTGAAGTTGAGGCATCGGGAATGTGGGTGTGGAAAGCCCTTGTGGTCTCACGCTGGAATTAATTGGCCTTATTGTGTTTCAAGGCTGAAGACTGCACTCTCAACCCCGTGTCAGCTCAGGGTGGTGGACAGGTCCTTGTTCATAGACCCTGGAGCTGTGAAACGCTTTGATACCCATCAGTACAAATCTATCACAAAGCATGCCCTTAAAGGAAACCACTAGAATCTATAGGTCAGAATCTAAGGCACTTTATTTCTTTCTCATATTTTATGAAAATAGGATATATTATTTACTGCTGTGTGTAAAGCTTTCATATACTCAGAAGTCCCTGAGTCCCTGTGTAGGGGGAAAATGTTATCATTTACAGCAGAATGGATGAAGTCAATAAAGAGACTTTCAGCTAGCTTGGGCATCTCCCTCCACCTGGGACATGATCCTTACCTGCTGGTAGCCAGGATCCTCTGGATGAAAGGATATGGTTAAGAGTGCCTTCCGTGGCTTCTGTCTGGGGTGTCTTTGTGACTCATGTTTTCTAGTGATGGACAAGATAGGGGTAACTAAAAGGGCCTAGCTTCTGCTCTGGGGCAGCCAGTGAAAGGAGAAGGGCAGAGAGCACCTGGTTACCCTGCTGTCTGCTGTGAGGGTGCTCCCCTTCCGATGAGCGGAGCATATAAACCCCTAGCCGTGCAGTGGATAATTGGCATTTATATTAGTACACTAACACACTGAAGAGTTCAAGGAGTGTAGTCCAAATTTATGTATACAAAAAAAAAAAAGAGGATAACTTCTTGTTGGAGACTGGACAGTATAAATCAAGCAGTTCACTGGGCATACCGTGTTGATAAGGTCGCGATAATTCATGAATAGATATATTAATGAGAAAAAAAATGACACTTTATGTTCTCATAACACTCCCTGCAAAAATATTCCTTTGCCATGTAGTCGTGAATGCATTTCCATTTTATTCAAAAGTGTTGCCTATCATTTTTATATCATGTGATAAATTGCAGTTAAGTTTAAAGAGTTAGTGCCATTTTAAAATAGATATAATTCCATTATTGTCACATTTTATAGGGCATCAGAAGTCAGTCTGCCTTTGTTATTTTTTCAAATTAAATCTGTCTATCAGATAACCTAAGCCTTTAAAGCCATATATCCTATTTTAATTAAAAAAATTCTGGTTGTGATCATTGCATAGAATTAAAATCCCATGTAAAATATGGGAAGAAGGGAGGTAAGGGGAGGTCATATAGTGTTACCTGATAAAAGGAGACAGTAATATTTAAAATGAGGTAAGTGTTGCCTGGATTTATGATGTATTTTATCTTCAGGAGAAACCATAGTTTATCGTACTGTCATTCAGCTTGAATCGTCAGCTGTATATCTCTGACTTTCTGAATGTAACTGTTGAAAGGAAAAGACTTTCAGCCATGTGAGCTCTGAGACAGATCAAAAGCTTAAAGCAATTTTGCTTTGCTCTTTCAAATATATTTTTATTGAAACATATTTTGTTGTCATGCATGCATAAATATTCTATAGCATCAGTTAAAGAGAGTAAGTCCCCCTCCCCCCCAAAAAAAGTAAATCCCAGAGTTGCTGGGTGTTGCTAACAGAAAAGAAAGTAAGAATTAAAATGTCCTTCTAACTTTTAGAATCTCAAACTCTTTGCTGTCTCTATTTTTTTCTCTTTTTCCTTAACATCTAATTTTGCAGTAGCAACTCTTATCCATAGGGAATTGCTATTGAAGAAAAGA
Organism: Muntiacus reevesi; assembly: GCF_963930625.1. Lineage (NCBI taxonomy): Eukaryota > Metazoa > Chordata > Mammalia > Artiodactyla > Cervidae > Muntiacus > Muntiacus reevesi. The sequence goes on along the minus strand of NC_089265.1, from coordinate 6,110,406 downwards.
GAAACAAATTTGTGATGTTAGATTCCCAGACTCAATGTAACAGTAAATTTAAGGAACATAAATCCTTATGAAAAAGCAGTAAACACTAATTTGAGTGTCTTAGGAAGTGGATTACAGTTCTACATTTTACATGAGACAATAAACAAATCTGTTAGTTTTTGTTTTTTAAATTTATTTTTTCCATCATTATGTTTATATGCTTTTCTTGCTTTCAACTGGTCACACTGTAAATAGTCACGAGACAATGAAATCCTGTAAACAATCAATGCTTTGATAACAACTTGTCCATTGGCGTTAGGTTCAACTTTTTACTTTCGCTTCATATTTTCTCAAGAGATTAACATTTCCTCTAAGTATTTTTAGAAACCAAGAAAAATGTTTTTTATTCAACTCGTGGCAGAGATATTTAAATAATTTTTAACATTTTCTTTTTTAGAAGTTAGTTTTAGTTTGGAAGTGAATGATAAAAATATGCCATGAAACAGGGTCACTAGGACTAGGGCTGAACTAGCATTACTACAGTCTGAAAACAGGAATGGGGACTCAGTCCTTCAAACAGTCTTTGTGGAAATTAATCCCCCCAAATTTGAATGATTTGATTCAGAAATATTTAGTAGAAATGACAGGTGAGAACAAGAGGAGATAGTCTACTATTTGTTCTGAGCTTTAAAAATCTAGGGTCCTTTCATTTTAGATTTTTATAGACTACAGTTCATAAAGTAATCAGTTAGTTGACTTTTCCATATCCTCTTACCAACCTCTTTCTTAAGAATAAATGCCTAGAATGTGCTTGTGGTCATGTCATCTCCCTCAATGGAGCTAATGACATGAAGTTTTAGGAAGTGAAAAAAAAAAAAGAAATAGGGCTCATAAATTAAATGTACCGACCCCTTTCTCCAAAAAGCATGAACATCTTATAAAATGTAGATTCTTCACTGCTGTGTTATCACCTCTCTGTAAAGTGGAAGAATAACGACAGGTTTTCTTAAAAGGATTTTAAAAATGATAAAGCAGCCCAGTGTTTTGCGTTGGTGTAGCAATTTACACAAATAACTTTGAGACTCTTATAGAATTCTTAGTGTTATTTAGAGAACAGCAGCTTGAAGGGTTCTGAAGTCTTGTATATCTTACCCAGACTTTATTAGAATGTTTACAAAAGGACTCACTTCATAAGTCACATCCTTCCTTAAAGCAGTAACCATAAGACAGCAAACATATGACAGATGTGTGTCTGTGTGTCTTTTCTGCCTGTTTAGGCTTTATAGAAAGTTTCTTTCTTTCTTTTTTTTTTTTAAAGAAAATCATTAGTGGAGGATCATTTCATATTAAAATGCATTTATTTTGTATTCTTTTTTACAGATCGCTTAAAAAGTGTATTTTCATTAGCTCCATCAGAGAATATATTGTATAAGTTTCTGTATTTAATTTAGGTCACTCTATGCTAAATTCACATTTACTACACCCTCTGGTAATAAAATACCTTTCAACATTTTTACCATATTTTATACTGTGCTTGTTCAAAGACTTTTTTTTTCAAAGTCTCTTTGTTTTTTTTTTTGGTGGGGGGTGACACTTCAGCTAGGTGAACATCTGATCACATAACTTTTTTAAAAATAAAAAACATCACTTATAAAAACTTTTGAAAAGATGAGTCCCAGAATTTCTTGCATTTAAACAAGAATTAGCTGATGGATCTATCCAATCTATATACTGAATGAAAACAATGCCTGAGAATAGACTAAGCGGGAAAATAAATCCCAAATATTAGACTTTGTAAACAAAAACCCATTTATTACGAACAGATTTATTTATTCATGATATTTGTAAACAGTTGTTATGTGGCAGATGTTACATTACATATTTGAATTTTACAACCTAAACAGTGCTATCAAACTATTTTGATTTTTTGTTTTCCAGAAAGGAATTGAATATACCACATATGATAAAGTAGCACTAATTCATATTCTACTCACTTATTCAAGATCAGTTTAAGTGGCAATTAGTTTCACTAATTAACACTATTAGTGAAATTAGTAACAATTTAGAGTAAAATGTTTATTAAAATGATTAAAATAGTAAAAAAAAATTAACCTTTTATTTTGTGAAAATGTTTGAGTCCCTAGAAAAAAGAAAGAAGTAGAAATTTTTAAATAAGAAATTTCTAGAGTATATTCTTATTGTTGGGCTGTAACATATATTCTTTTCTTGTAAAAGTTTTTCTATTATATTGGTTATATATTAAATTCTAATGGACTAAAATATTTTATTATAGAATAATTATAGTATCATTATAATATTTCATTATATATTTTTAACTTTAATCTAATTAGATTGTAGTTATATCATATTTTGATATATCCTGTATTTTTGAATCATAAACAACCATTTCTTAAATCATGATATAATTTTTAACTTAAGACAGTGCTTTTAACTCTGCCGCTTTCTTCAACAATCCTTTTTATTTCTGCATTCTCCATTTTCTGGGAAATACAATTTTCATCATTTTCATCAACATGGTTTCATTTATGTCTGTCTATTGCTTTTTAGATATAATTTAAAGTTTTCTTTCAGTAAATTCTTCCTGGATAGAACAACAAAAAAAGCCAGTGTATATTTTTGTCAATGCTTGATGGTATAGGAAGAAATTTTTCTAGATTTTTCCCAAGTTCATTAAGTACCTTCTAATTAACAGAGGCCTCCAGGCTTCTGATAGTTCTTTAGCCCAAGGGGATAGCGTTTCCTGGATGAGCTCATTTGAAACAAACAAACAGCATTTTAAATAGTGAATTTTGTTAATAAAAATAACAAGATGGTTACAATGATTGTAATGATCACAGTACTGTGTTTCTTTACTAATTTATAATTATCTCATAGAGTATTTTCCTGAGAAATTTCCATTGCAGCTATTTGAGACATATAACTTAGTTATAGCACAGGCACTAATACTATAATTTGTTAAGAGCTTCTTTGTAATTAAAGAGAAAAATTCTATCCATGAAAGTAATTTTTCCTTTTCCCCTGATGGATTATTTATTTAATAGTAATCAAATTTTTTAAAATCACAATAATATTATGAAACTGAAACAAAATTATGAATCTCCAAAGAATGTTTTTAAGCATATCTGATTTTGGAGAATATCCTCCAATAATTTTTTTGTTTAATAGTTTTAAAATTTGTAGTCATTATGCTCTAAAAATACAAAAAAAGAAAATAAAACCACAATGAAACACTTCCATCTTTATTTATTGCTATCACCTATTTATGTCTATTTACTAATTCATCCATTCTTCCATTCATCACCTACCTTGCCTATCTATCAAAATTAATCATTTGCAAATATGAAAAAATGATGCAAGGTCTTTCAAATGTCATAAAACCTGATTATTATTTGCATTTTATTTCAGTAGTGAGAAATAAATTGGTGAGAAATGTCACTAGGCCCTCAAAATTCAAACCCATTAAAAAAGTAAAAATGTTTCTGCTTTAAATCATATTAAAATGATTATGTTTTTAAATAATCAGCATTAAAATATCTGCATTAACTGTGATTCCAATTAAATTATTATTAAATTTACAGTTAGTACCTGATATGGAAGCAAAATTTCAAGTCTATATGACACAAAATTTACTTAAAGCTAAACAATTGATTATTATGTGACTTACGGTATTTTCCTAGAAGCAAAAAGTCATCATGTTGACTGTATTATTTTCTTATTATGTATATTTTTCTGATCATTAAACATAGATGCATTGTAAGGAACAGCATTTTATGAATTAATATATGTCATTGGTAAAAGGTGAAAGCTATTATCAACTTTCAGTCTATTTAATAGTTGAGAACAATTGTAAAAGTGTATTATCATTTTGAATTTTGATCATGAGCCTTTTGATTTCTATTAAAAAAAAAAACCCAAAAACTAAGCCTTTCTGCCTGCTACAATTCTTCCATCGGAAGACAGGGCTGTGAAAATCTGCAATAGACTTCTATGTGACTTGATGAATAGCAAGAGAGCTTAGTGGAAATGTTGAAGTCCTTCATGATTAAAAAGCAAACCTTTAATGTAGTTTTTGTTTACCATGTCATAAGTGCAGCGTTGGAAGTTATTGCCAAAGAGTCATTGGAACAGGCATCAGTGAGGCAATGTCAGCCAGCCGATGCTTTGAAAATGATTCAGTTCCTCTAGCCTTATGACTAAAATAATATCCAGTGGCTCCAGCCCCAAGCCTGGTTAATGCATCTGTCCAGAACACATAATTACTCGGTCATAACATTCCCCCGGCCACCAGCCAACAAACCAATCAGCATTTCTTCCTAACTTACCAGAATTTTTGCTGTGTCAAACTGTTTGATCTCTAGGTAGTAAAAATGCAAAAAATGGAAGGACACTGCACTGGAAGGTTTTAATTTAGAATAGTTTCTCATGGAAATTAAATTTGAAGAGAAACATGTTTTTGTTGTCATGACTGAAGTTGAGATGTTAATTTGGTGTCCCTTTGCAAACTGCGTCATTTATTTTTTCATCAGAAGCTCACATTTTTAATCATTTTAGTGAGGAAATATTTTAACAACAAAAGAACAGCAAATATATCTCCAGTGACTATTACATGATTTTGTTTCCCAAACATTAACAAATATAGTGACAAAATTTTCCTTTTTTGGTTAACAGTAATATTGTATGTGCCTATATTTATTTATGTGTGTATATAGAATTCTTCATATCATCTTCAAAGAGAAATTATGAAAGTATATATGTATTTATAGATGTGTGAGCATAATCTAGGTTTTATTTTTTATAAGCTTATTATATTTGGAAAACTGTTAATTCTTAAAATTATTCTGAGTGAGAGGGATAAATTAGGAGATTGGGATTGACATATACCTACTACAAGATAAATATAAAATAGATAACTAATAAAAACCTGCTGTAAACACAGGTAGTTCTACTCAATACTCTGTAATGATCTATGTGGGGAAAGATTCTTAAAAAAAAAAAAGAATGGATATATGTATATTTATAACTGAATCACTTTGCGGTACACCTCAAAACTAATACAATATTGTAAATCAACTTTTCTCCAGTAAAAATTTAAAAATAAATAAAGTAAAACTTTAAGAAAACTATTCTAGATTGAATGACATTATTCCTCCCTGTTTCCCACAGTTTCATCTATAACTGCTTTAAAAATCATTTTTCATGAGGTGAAGATTAACCGAGATGAAAAGTTTGAGTTTCATTGTATGGAATAAATAGGTTAAAAGTCACCAGAGGAAGTGAGAAAGAATATTCCACATAGAGGGGAAAGCATGTAGGCAGAAGCATAAGAGTGAAAGAAAACGACACGCCCAGGAAAGTAGCAGAAAGTTGGTCTTTCTGGAGCGCAAGGACAAGCGGGAGGGTGAAGGGGGATGAGGTTGACATGGCAACCTCAGGTTGTGAAGGACCTTAATATGCAAAATAGAAGCACAGATCCTAGGACTCGTAATTTGAAGAAATGACATTGGACTACTTCGATGGGTTAATTTGTGGGCACATGAAAATATTTTCTCAATTACTTCTCTCCCCTCAACTTCTTCCTGTATCAGGCTTAGATGGCGATGTCTCCATTGGATCATATTCCTGGCTTCCTGTCTGGTATGAATTGAAAGACGCCTGTAACTATTACACTTTGTTCCCACAAACAGTTGGTAAGATTTCTGTAGCATCGTTTCTTTATCTCAGTACACACTGACCTCCAAGGGAACAGGGTCTGGAATGAAGATTTAAAAATAACGTCAGGGAACCGAACTGCCTTTCAAATAGCTGATTACTGAGCAGTCTGTGAGGAAAGCACATTCAGTGTCCTTCCTATGCCACGAGAGGAGACTTGTGTATTTCCATAATACACACATTCCCACATATATTCACGGAGGGCCGTCTGCCTGCTTTCTGTGCGCTAGGCTGTACCATCACAGGCTTGTGTGTGCACACTCACCATCACAGTGTACGGGCTGGTCTTCATTTCTCATTTCACTTCCCATGTGCTGTTCACATGTCAAAACCTTGATGTATTTACCAAGAGACTGTAATAAATAAGAAACACGAACCATCCCTAAGACATAACCACTTTCCTTTTTCGGTGATTGAATATCATATAATTCCAGAGGCGATGGGAGCTTCCTTCCCTGCTGATAGGGTGAACTCCCACCAGGCAGGGCGATTCCAGGGAGACGCTCTGTGGTACTCGGGCTGCCGCTACCATTGCAAATCTTCATGTTCCTATCCCACAACATCCTCACAAGCAGATCTGGTTTGTAAAAGACTCTTGTCTGAAGAATAGTTGTAGCTCTTGAAGTGATGAATAAATTTAAGAAATGACTTTATCTTAGAGTGGAGAAGTCATAGTGTTCATGAATTACTATGTCTCTGCTATGAATATAAGCTCCCTACAGGGACTTCGCAGAGTAGATACAGGAAACTTTCCATTTTGAAGGAACGGAATTCATGCTCTAAGGCAGCATTATCCAATAAAAACACCATGAGAGCCATATATGTCATTTTGAAACTTGTAGCTTTAATAGCCACGTTAGAATAAGCAAAAAGAAAGTGAAATTTCAATAACATTGTATTTAATCAAATGGATACATATTATACCAATATTTAATCATTGTAAAGTATTAATAGAATATTTGTATTTGAAAAAATTAAGTTCTCTAAATTCTTACAATCTGTCTCAATTTAGACTAGCCATATGTGGCAACTGGCTACCATATTAGCAGTGAACTCAGGAGAGGGCTTCCCTGGTGGCTCAGTGGCCAAGAATCTGCCTGATAATGCGGGAGATGCGGTTCCGTCCCTGGGTGGGGAAGACCCTCTGGAAAGGAAATGCAACCCACTCCAGTATTCTTGCCTGGGAAATCCCGAAGACAGAGGAAGCTGGGGGGCTACAGTCCATGGGGTTGTAAAAGAGTCAAGACGCAACTTAGTGAACTAAACAACAACAAATGAGAGAACAGAATTCATGATCACGTGTGTCAGCTTAGAGGCACATATGAAACGGATGTGTACTCTAGGTTTTAGTCCTTAGAGCACAGCTAATCATAAAAACATTCATCAGATGCTAAATTCATTTAGATTTGCCTACACTTATTGTGTTTTAGTCTTTATTTCTTGAATTTCTGACTTTCCCTCAGATAAATTGTATTCAGCTTGGAAAATATTTTAAATATAAGTCTGCTGAAGATAAATTTTCTTAGTTTTTGTTCTCTGAAAAATGTCCTAATTTCATCATTATTTTTGAAAGGTATTTTTGCTATGCATATAATTCTAATTTAAGCTATAATTTTATCTAAATACTTTATAACTTTATGGATTTTTTTGTTTGCTTTTTTGTTTTTGCTTATACTGTTTCTGTTGAGAGTCAACTGTCAGTCTAATTGTTGTTTCTTTTTTCTTTTAACTGCTTTAAAGATTATTTCTTGGATTGCTTCTCAGCATCAGCTTTATTATTATGTGAACAGACACTAATTTTTTTTTTTAGCTATTTCTACTTGAGATTTGTGAGGCTTTTTGAATACATGGCTTGGCTTATTCCATTAGTTTGCAAACATTCTCAGTCATTTTCTCTTTAAATATAACTGCTGTTCCATTCTCTTTCTATTCTTATTTTGGTACTTCCATTTTATTTATATTAAGCTTTTATACTATATCCCTTTATAATTCTTATTTTCTTTTTCATATTTTTCACTCTTAATTTCTCCATGCTTTATTCTGAACATTTTGTTCTGACCTATATCTCAGTTCACTAATTCTCTCTTTAATATTTTTAATTTACTATAAAAACTTCTCATTGAAATTTTAACTTTGTAATTGCTTTGTTGTTGTTTTGGAATTCTATCTTTAAAAAAACTTGATTTTTAGTTTCTGCTAAAATTTGAAGTCTTAATCTTTTATGTCCTTGTACACAATAAGCTTAACTCCAAATTTGAAGTTCCTGTGGGTCTGCTTCTATTGTTTGTTTTTGCTATTTTTCAGTAGTGTCTTTTTTCTGTGCCAGCTCATTGCCTCACCCCTGCCATAATGTTTATAAGACTGCTTTTAAAATTTTCTGGAAAGGGGGATACTGTTTTTATTTCCAGAGAGGATTTACTTTTCCCTCCATCAGGTACCTGGTGAGGGGGGAATTATCTTAATCCAGTTTCATTTATTGAGATGATTTTAAGTTGAGCTCTGGGTCTTGCAAGTGCTACATCCCACATATCACTCTTATCTTATTCTTTATCCTTATTCTTATCACCGGAAGGTGCATTCCTTCCAACCAAAAGAAAAGGATATCGACTGGGAACTCCCATTGACAGGCTCTGGACTGTTTCTATTTTCTCTGTCAAAAGCACTTCTCATGCTCTCATCCTTGCTCTTTCAAATTAAGGGGAAAAAATGTGAAAAGTGATCAGAGCTGGACCCAATTTTCTGCTTCCCTTTTATACCTCAAGATACTGAAGCAGTAGCACTTCACAAACATGATAGCTCTCCTAGGCCTTAAAACCAGATGTTTTGTATGTTTGATCCAGTTGTTTCAATACATGGCAGAGAACCACTCAAAATAATCTAGTCTACCACTTTCCCTTTAATTCATTGTGCTATAACAGATTTTTTTCCATTTTATGGTCAAACTTTCCTTGATACAGTGACAACTTATTTATCTTTGGTTGAAACTGGTTCAACAGATTGAAGCAGAAGCCCTCTGGGCTAAGCATCATCTTTTACATATCTCCGTGGCTTTCACTCTCCTACTTTTCCTTCCATTCAGATTTTCTCAAATTTTTAAATTTTAATTTTTTATTTATCTTTTATTGCAATGTAGTTGAATCACATTGCTGCACAGCAGAAATTAACACAACATTGTAACTGCACACACACGAACATATATATATATATATATATATATATATATATATACACATATATATATATGTATGGCTTCCCTGATAACTCAGCTGGTAAATAATCTGCCTGCAATGCAGGAGACCCCGATTCGATTCCTGGGTCAGGAAGATCCCCTGGAGAAGTGATAAGCTACCCATTCCAGTATTCTTGGACTTTCCTTGTGGCTCAGCTGGTAAAGAATCCACCTGCAATGCAGGAGACTTGGGTTTGATCCCTGGGTTGGGAAGATCCCCTGGAGAAGGGAATGTCTACCCACTCCAGTATTCTGGCCTGGAGAATTATATGCAGTCCGTGAGGTCTTACATATATACATATATACACATAAATATACTTTTAAAAATTTCTTTTCCATTATGGTTTATCTTAGGATTTTAAAAAACATTTGCTGTATTTTTTCCAAAATATTTGTTTATTTATTTGGCTGGATCTTAGTTGCATCATGTGGGATCTTTCATTTTGGCACACTGGTTCAGTAGTCAGATGTGGGATCTGACCTACCCACCCAGGTGTTGAACCTGCATCCCCTGCATTGCAAGGTGGATCCTTAATCACTGGACCACCAGGTAAGTCTCTACCATGGGATATCAAATATAATTCCCTGTTCTATACAGTAGGATCTTTCTATTTATCCATCCTATACATAATAATTTGCATCTGCTAACCCCAGCCTCCTACTCTATCCCTTCTCACCCTTCCATTCAAATTTAACCAGAATATACCTCAAAGTTTTCCCATCATTTTACAGTTTCTTTGAGGTAAAGTAGATATTTTTCAGTTATATGATGTACTTTCAAATTGTTCTGGCATGCATCTTAGGATCATAATATCTCACTAAAATATATGTCAAATATTAACTGGTATGGAAGGCTTACCTTTGTCTGTTCTGTTGCTCAGTCATGTCCGACTCTTTGTGACCTCATGGACTACAGCATGACAAGCTCTTTTTATCCTCCACTATCTCCTGGAGTTTGCTCAAATTCATGTCCATGGAGTCCTTTGTCTACATTTGATTTAATAAGAACAATTTCGTGCATCACTGTTGAAAGCAATAATCTACAAAGTTTTTGTTCTTTGTGTGTAGCATGTTTTCTAGCTGTTCTACTACAGGCAGTTTCAGCTAATTTTGTTTTGGTTTGTGTTTGACTTTTTGTTGCTTTGCTCTTTCACATGCTAGATAATGAAGTGACATTTGAAGAGGCTGAAGATCAATTACAGTAGCAGAGCTTCTTGGAGTCTAATAGGGATAGTCATATATAGTTCACTTGTGAGTGTTTTAGGTGTTTTAGGTATTCAGAGTTCAGTTCAGTTCAGTTCAGTCACTCAGTCCGACGCTTTGCGACCCCATGAACCACAGCACGCCAGGCCTCCCGGTCCATCATCAACTCCCGGAGTCCACCCAAACCCATGTCCATCGAGTCAGTGATGCTATCCAACCATCTCATCTTCTGTCATCCCCTTCTCTTCCTGCCCTCAATCTTTCCCAGCATCAAGGCCTTTTCCAATGAGTCAGCTCTTCACATCAGGTGGCCAAAGTATAGGAGTTTCAGCTTCAACATTAGTCCTTCCAATGAACACCCAGGACTGATCTCCTTCAGGATGGACTGGTTGGATCTCCTTGCAGTCCAAGGGACTCTCAAGAGTCTTCTCCAACACCACAGTTCAAAAACATCATTTCTTCGGCACTCAGCTTTCTTTATAATCCAACTCTCACATCCATACATGACCACTGGAAAAACCATAGTCTTGACTAGATGGACCTTTGTTGCCAAAGTAATGTCTCTGCTTTTAACATGCTATCTAGGTTGGTCTTTCCTTTCAAGGAGTAAGCCTCTTTTAATTTTATTGCTGCAATCACCATCTGCAGTGATTTTGGAGCCTAGAAAAATAAAGTCATCCATTGTTTCCACTGTTTCCCCATCTATTTGCCTTGAGGTGATGGGACCAAATGCCATGATCTTAGTTTTCTGAATGTTGAGCTTTAAGCCAACTTTTTCACTCTCCTCTTTCACTTTCATCAAGAGACTTTTTAGTTCTTCTTCACTTTCTGCCATAAGCGTGGTGTCATCTGCATATCTGAGGTTACTGATATTTCTCCCAACAATCTTGATTCCAGCTTGTGCTTCCTCCAGCCCTGCATTTCTCATGATGTACTCTGCATATAAGTTAAATAAACATGGTGACAGTATACAGTCTTGACATACTCCTTTTCCCATTTGGAACCAGTCTGTTGTTCCATGCCCAGTTCTAACTGCTTCCTGACCTGCATATAGGTTTCTCAAGAGGCAGGTCAGGTGATATGGTATTCCCATCTCTTTCAGAATTTTCTACAGTTTATTGTGATCCACACAGTCAAAGGCATTGGCATAGTCAATAAAGCAGAAATAGATGTTTTTCTGGAACTCTCTTGCTTTTTCGATGATCCAGTGGATGTTGGCAATTTGATCTCTGGTTCCTCTGCCTTTTCTAAAACAAACTTGAACATCTGGAAGTTCACGATTCACATATTGCTGAAGCCTCGCTTGGAGAATTTTAAGCATTACTTTACTGTCGTGTGAGATGAATGCAATTGTGTGGTAGTTTGAGCTTTCTTTGGGATTGCCTTCCTTTGGGATTGTCTTTCTTTGGGATTGGAATGAAAACTGACCTTTTCAGAGTAAGTTGATATATTTCCTTCTCCAGGGGATCTTCCCCGGCCCAGGGATCAAACTCATGGCTCCTGCCATGTCTCCTGCATTGCAGGCAAATTCTTTATCACTCAGCTACCAGAGAAGCTGTAAGTGTCTGCTGGCAATACATTGTGAAAGTGAGCCACCAGCTCACTGTGAAGCTGTATCCTACATTGCTTGTAGTTGATCTTCCCACGCCTGCCTTTCTGGATTGCCCTCTAAAACAAACATCAAACATCAGCACATCTGCTTTGCCTGGGGCTCTGTTTCCAGGAAACTGGGCTACGGTAGGGTGTGTCAACAGCGCCATGAATATTTATGATTGTGATATTGCTAACTTCGTAGATTCTTGGTAAACACATGCAGAATATTTATTAAAGACTTAAACTGACCAGAAGAGATTTTAATTAAGATGTTTAGTCAGTTGAAGTCTAAAACGATAACGATAGCAAAGATTTAATGGAATTTATTCTTTGCCAGATACTGTGACAAATGCTTTGAAAATATTATCTCTTTTGGCTTTCCCAACTGGTGGACACTACACTATTAACCCAGTTTTTACATATAGAGAAGGTGAAGCTCCTAGTGGTACGTAACTTTCCTAAGATCACGAGGCAGTGTCAGAACTGGATCTAAATTATACAATTCCAGAATTTATCTTCTTGACCACAAATTATATGACTTATCCAAAGTTTTACTTTTGTTTGTTTACTTTAGTTTGTTTTGTTGGTCAAGTTATTAGAAAGTTTAAAAAATCTATTCCATCTCACATATTGGACAGCTGAGAGATATTTAAGTGGTAAATGTTGGTATCACAGTTAAAAAATAATACATCTGTTAATCTGGTTAAGTATCAAAATCAGCAAACTGATGTTTTTCTCAGGGGAAAAACATGTGAATGCAAGTGGAGAGTTAAAAGAAATTCCTTGTTCAATATTGTAATCATCCCAAGAAGTGCTGTATTATTTCATTAGAGTATCTAGGAAATCCAACTTGGTTTTCCCCTCAAGTCATCTTATTGAAACAGATAATTTTTTTGAAGTATAATCAAATTTAAAAACTAAGTTATTTTTGAAGCTATGAAAGCAGTAGAGTCAGATGACTTTATTTTGTATTTTTTCTTTTAGTTAGAAATATGATTAAAAATAACATTATATTTAACTAAATGCCTAAAATCAGGAAATGGATGATTCTTAAGTTACAAGTAGCAAATACTCTCAGGGTCCATTTGACTTGAAAATAGATTCCAGAGTAGTTAGACATGCCTTTCAGTAGGAAATCTGACAAATCAAGTATTTTCATAATTAAGCGATAGCATTCAACGAACACCTATCTTGTGCCTATTATCTGTTAGGCACTATTTTATTTGCTAGGAATTTGGAAGCAAAAAAGATTCAAAAATCCTTTCCCTCATGAAACCTATATGCTAGTAAGGGAAATAATAAACAAAAGTATTTTTTTTCAGATTTCAGATTGAGATTACTGCAAGAAATCAGAAATCAATGTGAGATGACAGCCCTTGAGGTGGTGGTGGTAGTGGTGGGAACCAGCTGTTTTAGCCAAGGGGCTCATTTTAAAAAGTCCAGATTCTCAGGTACAGAACTTTATCGATGAGGAGGAGCTTAAGATTTACTTGGACTTCTGCAGGTGTGGATCATCATGGAATCTCAGAGGCAGGAAGGCCTCTATGGTCTATCCCCTTCCTGTTGTAGACCATATTGAGGAGAGGAAATTCCAGTTGATTGCATCCTAGTTCACACAGATTGTCAGTGTAAATGACAATGCTGGCTCTCTAACCCATGTTTTCTAGTTTTCAGTCAAGTATTTTTTAGCAACCTTTTATTAGTGCTGTTTCTCCATGAATAAGAGAGTATGATACAATTCCAGACATTCACAAAACCACTCCTAATCTCATATTGCTCATGTCTTTATTCCATCTTGTCAGTCTTTCCCTGTCACTTTATCTAAAATTGCAACTGCCTCCATGTTAGGGCTCCCTTGGAAAACTATCACCCTGTGATATGTGACCTGTGTAGGTTCCACTTGGATAGCTCGGATGTTTGCAAACAAAACTTCCTTTCCATGCACCACTGGGAGAGATGCGTACTTATTGTGTAAAAGTCAGGCATTAACTTGCTTCTCTCCTCCCCAAATGGTAAGCTGCATTATCAGGGTGATCATACGTAAACTTCAAGGGTTTGAAGAAAAATCATCAGTAGATTATGTTGCCATCAGAAGACAGTGAAAGTCTCTCTAAACAAGATGGCCCTTTCTTGAAAAGTGTTCTGGAGGGATAACCCACTTATTATGTGCACCTTGAGGGAAGTTATCCCAACCTTAGGAATCATCCATTTAGAAAAGGTGGTATGGAAATAGTTAGCTAACTAACTCATTAAAGTGATCAGTGATGAAGGTGCTCAGGCCAGCCTCGACTTGCTGATCTGGTGGTTATGCTCTCAACCTCCTCTTTGTATCTGGATCAATGCCTTGGGTGAACTGGAGAGCTCAATACAGAAACTTTGGAGAAAGTCACCTGTCTTTCTTGGGTATATCTTGATGTCCTATGGGATTTGTTCGTATGGCTGGGTCTTAAACCATGGGTGGCATGTTGAGGCAACCAAAGTTGGCCTCATCCTGCTTGTTGGCATTTTGTTGGTAATATAATGAAATGCTGTAGTGCAATGAAATGTTGGTACTATAGAAAAATGCCTTAATGAAGAAAGAGAATTTGGGAATTGCCTGGCTGTTCAGTGGTTAGAACTCCACACTTCCAATGCAGGGGTCCTGGATTTGCTACCTGGTGTGGGAATCCTGTAAGCCAAACAACAACAGCAACAACAACAAAAACAAGCAAACAAAAAAAAACCCAGGGTAAGAGGCATCCTGAGGATGTGTGAGGATGCAGTAGGTGGTGAGCACAAAGCAGGAAGCAGCTACTCCTATTAGGAGTGGACCTCATTGAGAAGAGAGTGCCACAAGGGCTGATCTCCTTTTCCTCTGTCTTTGTCCTTAGGGAGCTCGCCCACTTTAACTTCCATGACCAGCACCAATCTATACATCTAATGCTGTCTCTCCCTGAGGTGGTGCTGTTGCTGTTTAGTTGCAAAGTCATGTCAGACTCTTTTGCTACCCCATGTACTGTAGCCTGTAAGTCTCCTCTGTCAATGGGACTTCTCAGGAAAGAATACTAGGGTGGTTTGCCATTTCCTTCTCCAACCCAGGGCTCTTTCCAACCCAGGGGTCAATGTAAGATCTCTGACATTGCCGGCGGATTCTTTACCACTGAGTCATCAGGGCTCCCCCCTTGAGATGTATCCTACTTACATCTTAGCACTCTTCATTGGTTTGACAGAGTTTTGAGTATCTAGTCTGTGCCATGATTGCAAAAGTGATGCAATGATGGATAAGTCAGTGCCTTCAAATTCAATGTAGTAGGAGATACCCTGATTAGCAGCATCATTTTAGTATCACCAGAAAGGGCTTTAATAGCAACATGGGAGGACTAAGAATGGCCAGGAAACTCAGTCTGGGGATGGAGTCAAGGAAGGATTCCCAGAGAAGGTGACCCTCTACTTGAGACTGAGCAATAATAGGGGTGAAAAGGGCCAAAAGGGGGTGTCTTAAGGTCCAATGTCCAAATGTCATGACTTTTTTATTCCATCTCAGTTGAATAGTATCAGTCCTTTCTTCTATTCTCATCTCCAACCCAATAACACTTTATTTATAATTTCTTTCCTTTCATAAGAGGAATATCTTATTCTGCAATGTATCATAGTCATCACTGTACTTCTCTCTACCAGACTGTAATGGGGGGGGGGGGTGTCTATGACTTACTCATATTTGTGTTCACCACATATGCAAATTGTGCTTGTTTATGGAATCAAATCTTGCAATGAAGTAGGCTCATGAACTAAATGGAAAGTGAAAAATTATCATGTACTTTTGATTTGTTTGTATCCAGGTCCAAATATACAGAAATGGAAGGAATCTTATTTAATGCAGACAAGAATGTAAGTGAAACATTAGCGTTAGAATCCTAAGCAAAGACTTCCATTTTCTCATCTCTCAGTTCAGCCTGCTCAGATATCCCATCACCACAGAGTAGAAAGAAACTCTTATTTTTTGCTGAATCCTTGACTATTCCATGGGTCTGTCTCTGTGACAACTGCTTCCATGTGATTTGGCAGTTGAAAATTGCAGGTTAGGTTTCTTTAGGTCAGAATGATGTCTAGGATAATTTGCATGGAAATCACTGTGATTATACAGCTTGATTTCGACTGAAAAACTCCATGTCATGTAACTGTTATTTCTATTCATATAGGGAACTTGAAAGTAATTCCATGCTGGCTTTACAAGTAGAGTAACATAAATAACCTGTGGCAAAATATTTAGATGTGAAAATTATTTTAAAAGGCATATTTTGTATGAAAGGAATCTGTGTAGAATGAAAACATTAAAAACAACCAACAACTTTTAGTCACCAGCCAGAAACCCCTATGCATCACCCTCTCCTCCACCCCAACCCTAACCCCCACTAAAGTATGTGCCATACTGTGGAGAAATGTTGAGTTGCAGTGACAGTTTTTTTGTTTTTTGTTTTTTAAATTATTTATTTACTTTTTTTTACTGCACTGAATCTTTGTTGCTATGAGCAGACTTTCTCTAGTTGCAGCAAGCAGGGGCTGCTCTCTAGCTGTGATGCTCAGACTTCTCACTGCAGTGGCTTCTCTTGTGGTTTGGGGGCTCTAGGGTGCGTGGGTATCAGTACTTGCAGTACTCAAGTTAAGTTGTTCTGTGGCTGTGGAATCTTCCAAGACCAGAGATCGAACCCATGTCCCTTTCATTAGTAGCCAGATTCTTGACCACTGAACCACCAGGGAAGTCCTGCAGTGACATATTAACTCCTGGGACTTATCCATCTCCTGGACAGCCTTCCCCTTGGCCTGACCGGATATATGTTGGGGCTCTTTACCTTCAGCACTTCAGAGTACACACGACCCAGAGACTTTTCTTACCTAGAGGCAGAATCTTGGGAGTCTACATGTCAAAGTCACACATTTTGATGAACCTAAATGGCAGTAAAGAAAGAAGCATGTAATAATTTCTGTGACCACCTTGGTTTTCAGAAATTCATGTTATTTCATGTGTTGAGTAAAATTCTCAATTCTTAAAGTGATTAGAAGCATTTTTACTTCCTTGATGTTATCGCCATGAAGTACCAGCCAGTACTGAGATATTTTAAAAAGTCATAAAGGCTTCTAGAGAGTGAAATTGCCTTTCATCAGAGAACCAAAGTAATGTCCAGGATCTTTGACTTTGACTTAAGACAGAGCTGTATTTGAATCTCCAGTAGGTTATGCGCTAGTAGAGTATTTTGGACAAGACACTTCACTTCACTAAGCCTTAGTGTTCTCATCTGAGAAATGGGAGTGTTAAAGGGACCAGCTTCACAAAGTTGTTTTGAGGATCATATAAATATGATGCTGCTTAAAAAAATCTAGACATTCTGTATTGAAGTACTTATGGATGAAATGAAGTTTAGGACTTACTTCAAAATAATGCAGATATGAGGAAATATGTAGGGGTATAGAAATATGAACAAAGCTAGTGGAGGTGATAGAATTCCAGTTGAGCTATTTCAAATCCTGAAAGATGATGCTGTGAAGGTGCTACACTCAATATGCCAGCAAATTTGGAAAACTCAGCAGTGACCACAGGACTGGAAAATGTCAGTTTTCATTCCAATCTCAAAGAAAGACAATCCCAAAGAATGCCCAAACTACTGCACAATTGCACTCATCTCACACGCTAGTAAAGTAATGCTCAAAATTCTCCAAGCTGGGTTTCAGCAATACGTGAACCGTGAACTTCCAGATGTTCAAGCTGGTTTTAGAAAAGGCAGAGGAACAAGAGATCAAATTGCCAACATCCACTGGATCATCGAAAAAGCAAGAGAGTTCCAGAAAAACATCTATTTCTGTTTTATTGACTATGCCAAAGCCTTTGACTCTGTGGATCACAATAAACTGTGGAAAATTCTGAAAGAGATGGGAATACCAGATCACCTGACCTGCCTTGGGAAACCTATATGCAGGTCAGGAAGCAGCTAGAACTGGGCATGGAACAACAGACTGGTTCCAAATGGGAAAAGGAGTACGTCAAGGCTGTGTAATGTCACCTTGCTTATTTAACTTATATGCAGAGTACATCATGAGAAACGCAGGGCTGGAGGAAGCACAAACTGGAATCAAGATTGCTGGGAGAAATATCAATAACCTAAGATATGCAGATGACACCACCCTTAGGGCAGAAAGTAAAGAGGAACTAAAAAGCCTCTTGATGAAAGTGAAAGAGGAGAGTGAAAAAGTTGGCTTAAAGCTTAACATTCAGAAAACTAAGATCATGGCATCGGGTCCCATCACTTCATGGCAAATAGATGGGGAAACAGTGGAAACAGTGGCAGATTATTTTTTTAGGCTCCAAAATCACTGCAGATTGTGATTGAAGCAATGAAATTAAAAGATGCTTACTCCTTGGAAGGAAAGTTATGACCAACCTAGATAGCATATTAAAAAGCAGAGACATTACTTTGCCAACAAAGGTCTGTCTAGTCAAGGCTATGGTTTTTCCAGTGGCCATGTATGGATGTGAGAGTTGGACTGTAAGGGAAGCTGAGCACCGAAAAATTGATGCTTTTGAACTATGGTGTTGGAGAAGACTCTTGAGAGTCCCTTGGACAGCAAGGAGATCCAACCAGTCCATCCTGAAGGAGATCAGTCCTGGGTGTTCTTTGGAAGGACTAATGTTGAAGCTGAAACTCCAATACTTTGGCCTCCTCATGCAAAGAGTTGACTCATTGGAAAAGACCCTGATGCTGGGAGGCATTTGGGGCAGGAAGAGAAGGGGACAACAGAGGATGAGATGCCTGGATGGCATCACCGACTTGATGGACATGAGTTTGAGTAAACTCCGGGAGTTGGTGATGGACAGGGAGGCCTGGCGTGCTGCAGTTCATGGGGTCGCAAAGAGTCGGACATGACTGAGCAACTGAACTGAACTGAACTAATAGAAATAACTAGGTTGGCCGTGATTTTTTGATTGTAGAGAATGGATTATGAGGTACATAGGAACTCATTATGTCATTTTATTTTTGTATTTTATTGAAAATTTCTACAATAAAAATTTTAAAATGATAAAAATAGTGCAAGTAAAGCTCTTAGCAGTGTTTGGTATGTAGTATATACTAAAAACAATATGTGAGAATAATTACTATAATGGTAATCTTCAGAGAGTGATAGTTAACATCATGGACATGGTGAAACATTGATGTAAGGATGTCATTTTTAAAATGAATTGTTTTCACTGCAAGTTATATTTTTTAACAGCATAACAGCTATATATGATTTTTTTTCTTTTTTAATTGAATAGGATATAGCTGTTTTATTATTTATCACAAATAAAGGACCTACTAGTAATTATTTTTTCACCTTTTCATATACAAGTCATTATCATGAGTAAAAAGGAAAAAGATTACACAATTTCTGAATGTTTTGACATGATATCAATACTTGCAAAATTCTAAGCAAATCAAGAACTATTTCTTTTTGTTTAGTTAATAAAAAAGAAATCCAATAATCATGTTTTAGCAGAACAATAATGATGTCATAACTTGCTAACAGAAATATTTAAATCAATTCTCTTTCATTAAAGCCTGCTTTATCTGGTTCTTTTGGGACTGTGGGCAGCCCTCTGTCCACATACTTTGCACAAGAGGCTTTTCCACATGCAGGGCAGGTTTTATGCTCCGTCTCAGGATAGCCATGGAGCTCTCCAACTCACTGGAATGAATGACTGCTGAAAAGCATGCTTCCTGCCCTGGTGGGGTTTCCTGACCGATAGTAGATTTCTCATTGTCTAAGACCAAACCTGAATGTAAAACACATACTTCCTGTAAAATCTCACTAATTCCTCTTTTGGGGGATTTTTCACTTATGCTCATGGTCTGAAAGTCAAGCAAATCTCTAATGCCCATGTCCTCCAATGGTCCTGCTTTTTTCAGGGACTTCTGGAAATAATTATCTTTGCACTTCAGAGATGAAAGCTTTGTTAAATATGTGAGACAGCAAGCAGATGTGGCAGGGCAGATCACACTGCACATCGTCTTGTGTCACAGCTGTACAGCTGATGGAGAGCTTGCCTGAAACGGTGTCATTTAGAGATGCAAAAGAAAATGGTTGTTTGGAGGAAGAAGATTAACATCTCTGGTCCTGCATGATTCAGTGGTGAAACCTAGAATAGATGCATCCAATTGATTTTTTTCTCAAAAATTCATATAATTAAAGCATGGACACAAAATAAAGTAGATCATAGACAATGAGTACATAGAGCACTTTCTTTGTTAGTATCCATAAACATATAAGAAGAAATTCTTTAATAACAAATTTTTGTGCCATTAGTTTTCTGTTGTTGTTTTTTATTTTATTTCTTGTTGTGTCTGTGTGTGCCATTAGTTTTATAAAGAGTAGCTTGTAGCCATTTTATGCACATTTACTCTCATGATCAGATAGTTTTATTTTTATTACCAAGCCTACAACATGAGATTTTTAAGCTTTTGCTTTTTATTTTTAAAAAGCTGATTTAATAAATATTTCTTTTTATTCTAAAAATGATGATTTAAATATATATGTATATCCTTTTACTTTAAAAAAAATGATCTAAATATATATATACTTTGCTCTGTCTTTATAAAAAGTTGTGTGTGTTGTGTGTTTGTTGTCCAGTCGTGTACAACTCTTTGTGACCATAGACTATAGCCCACAGGCTCCTCTGTCCATGGGATTCTCTAGGCAAGAATACCGGAGTGGTTTGCATGCCCTCCTTCATCCAGGGGACCTTCCCAACCCAGGGACCGAGCCCAGGTCTCCCAAATTGCAGGTGGATTCTTTATTGTTCGAGCCACCAGGGCTGAATAGGATACCCATGAAAGATTCACTGTAGAGGTCATTGTGGCCTGAGATTTGCTGAGGGCTTGCAGAGTAGATCTTTATGATAGTCCCTTGGGGGATGGGTCATTCAGAGTTTCTCCAGGGCCCATGCCTTCCCTGGTGGCTCAGAGCGTAAAGCCTCTGCATGCAATGTAGGAGACCTAGGTTCGATCCCTGGGTGGGGAAGAGCCCCTGGGGAAGGAAATGGCAACCTACTCCAGTATTCTTGCCTGAAAAACCCTTTGGTAGGCTACAGTCCATGGAGTCACAAAGAGTTGAATGCGACTTCAGTTTCACTTTACTTTCACTTTATTTGGCTGCAGCACGTTGCATGTGGGATTATATTTCCCTGATCAGGGATCAAATCTCGGTCCAAACAGTGAAAGAGCTGAGTCCTAAGCACTGGACACCAGGGAATTCCCTAAGAATATTTTTTAAAATGTGATGAAGAGTAAAAAAGTATTCCACATGTGTCTCTCATGTCATAAAGCACACATGAAAATTGAATTCATCATTCCTTGATAAATGTTATGAAATGAAGTGAAACTAGGGGGTTGTGAGGTAAAAATCTGAAAGAAACTAGGGGGCTCTGAGGTAAAATTTGACGTAAAGAAGAGGATTCTGAGGTCAAATCAAATCTGACAGAAACTAGAGAGATGTTGAGTAAAATCTGACAGAAACTAGAGGGATCTGATATAAAATCCGACAGGAATCATAGAATTCTGAGGCAAAAATCTGACAGAAATTGAGCATTGTGAGGCAAAATGTGACAGGAACTAGAGGATCCTAAAGTAAATTCTGACAGAAACTCAGATTTTACATTCTGAGGTAAAATCTGACAGAACCTAGAAGATTGAGGCAAAATCTGAGAGAACTAGGATGTTCTGAGGTAAAGTCTGACAGAAATTGAGGGATTCTGAAGTAATATCTGACAGAAACTGGGATGTTCTGAGGTAAAATCTGACAGAACCTAGGACATTCTGAGGAAAAATCTGACAGAAACTTAAGGGTTCTGAGGTAAAATGTGACAGAAACTAGAGAGTTCTGAGATAAATATGACAGAAACTAGAGGTCTCTGAGGTAAATTATGACAGAACCTAGAGGGTTTTGAGGTAAAAACTGACAGACTAGGGGGTTCTGAGGTAAAATCTGACAGAAACCAGAGGGTTCTGAAGTAAAATCTAACAGAAATAAGGGGGTTCTGAGGAAAAATCTGACAGAGTTTGGCAAGTTCTGAGGCAATTTCTGACAGAACATAGGATATTCTGACGTAAAATTTTATAGAAATGAGAGGGTTCTGCATTAAAATCTGACAAAACTAGAGCATTTTGAGGTAAAGTCTGATGGAAACTAGGGGTCCTGAGGTAAACTCTGACAGAAACTTGGAGGTTCTGAGGTAAAATCCGACAGTACTAAGAGGGTTCTGAGGTAAAATCTGACAGAAAGAAGGCAGTACTGAGGTAAAATCTGACAGGACCAAGAGGGTTCTGAAGTACAGAAACTAGGGAGTTGTGAGGTAAAATCTGACAGAAACTAGGGGGCTCTGAGGTAAAGTCTGGGAGAAAGAAGTGGGTTCTGATATAATGTCTGACAGGACCTAGACGGTTCTGAAGTAACATTTGACAGAAACTAGAGGATTCTGAGGTAAAATCTGACAGAAACTTGAGGCTTCTGAGTTAAGATCCGACAGAAACTAGGGAGATCTGAGGTAAAATCTTACAGAATCTAAGGGGTTCTGAGGTAAAAATCTAACAGAATCTCAAGGATTCTGAGGTAAAATCTTATAGGAAGCATGGGGTTCTGAGGTATAATCGGACAAAAAGAAGTGTTCTGAGGCAAAATCTGACAGAAAGAGTGTTCTGAGGTAAATTCTGACAGAATCTAGTACATTCGGAGATAAAATCTGACAGAACCTAAGGGGTTTGGGGTCAAAATCTGACAGAATTTAGAGGGTTCTGAGGTAAATTCTGACAGAACCTAGGAAGCAATGAGGTAAAATTTGACAGAAACTGAGCTTTCTGAGGCAAAATCTGAGAGAACTAGGATACTCTGAGGTAAAATCTGACAGAAATTGGGAGATTCTGAAGTAAAATATGACATAACCTGGGATGATCTCAGGTAAAATCTAACTGAACCTAGAGACTTCAGAGGTAAAATCTAACAGAACCTATGGTGTTCTGAGGGAAATTCTGACAGAATGAAAGGGGGTTTGAGGTAAAATCTGAAAGAACTAGGACATTCTGAGGTAAAATCAGTCAGAAACTGGGGGATTCTAGTATAAAATCAAACAGAATTTAGGACATTCTGAAGTAAAATCTGACAGAACCCAGGACATTCTGAGGTAAAACCTGACAGAAACTAGAGGGTTCTAAGGTAAAATCTGAAAGAAATTCAGGATTCTGAGATAAGATCTGACAGAAGTCAGAGAATTCTAAGGTAAAATCTGACAGAAACTAAGGCTTTCTGAGGTGATATCTGACAGAAACTAGGGCATTGTGAGGCACTAGGGGATTCTGAGGTAAAATCAGATAGAAACTAGGGAGCTCTGAGGTAAAATCTGACATAAGAAATGGGTTCTGAGGTAGAATCTGACAGAAAGTAGGACATTCTGAAGTAAAATCTCACAGAAATTTGAGCATTCTGAGGTAAAATATGACAGAACCTAGGATGTTCTGAGGTAAAATCTGATAGACCTAGGGCGTTTTAGGTAAAATGTGACAGAAAGAAGGGTGTCTAACTAGGATGACCTGATGTAAAATCTGACAGAAACTATAGGGTTCCAAGGTAATATCTGACAGAAACAAGGGTTTGTACAAGGTTTTTAGGTAAAATCTGACAGAAACTAAGGTAGTTTCTCGTTTGAGGAACTTTTCTTCAGTATTTAGTGAGCATTGCAACTTTAATGAAAAGGCCATCTCTGATCCCTGGATGATTTTCATGATGGACCTTCAGAGATTTCCTGGAAGCAGGACAGAGCTCCATCATAATGGAAGACATGTTCTGGGAGGCTTCTTGTAGTCACGGGAAGACCCTTCAGCACGTCCATACACACAGTCACTGCTTGTCTCTTCTCAAAAAAAGGAAAAGAAAAAGAGTCAATCATCTCTGTGTGTGCGTGTTTATGTCTGTGAAAACTGAAGAATCCAAGCATCACCTTTCTCATATAACTGTGCTACCAAATAATAAATTTTTGAAAGTGTTTATTTCCCTTTGAATTCCATTTTTTTTAGTGACCTCAACAACCACCAGTGACCCCAACAACCACTCGACCACTAGAAAAGAGAGAAAATCACTAGACCATTCAGGTAAGACCTAAATCATATCCTTTACGATTATCCAATGGAAGTGACAAATAAATTCAAGGGATTAGATATGATAGACAGAGTGCCTGAAGAACTGTGCATGGAGGTTTGAAACATTGTATGAATGTGAACAAAATCGTCCCCAAGAAAAAGAAATGCAAAAAGGCAAAATGGTTGTCTGAGGATGCATTACAAATAGCTGAGAAAAGAAGAGAAGTGAAAGGCAAAGGAGAAAAAGAAAGATATCTATCTAAATGCAGAGTTCCAAAGAATAGCATGGAGAGATAAGAAAGCCTTCCTCAGTGATCAATGCAAAGAATTAGAGGAAAACAATAGAATGGGAAAGACTAGAGCTCTCTTCAAGAAAATTAGAGATACCAAGGGAACATTTCATGCAAAGATCGGCACAATAAAGGACAGAAATTGTATGGACTTAATAGAAGCAGAAGATATTAAGAAGAGGTGGCAAGAATACATAGAAGAACTATACAAAAAAGATATTAATGACCCAGATAACCACAATGGTGTGATCACTCACCTAGAGGCACACATCTTGGAGTGCAAGGTCAAGTGGGCCTTAGGAAGAATCACTCAGAACAAAGGTATTGGAGGTGATGAAATTCCAGCTGAGCTATTTCAAATCCTAAAAGATGATGCTGTTAAAATGCTGCACTCAACATGCCAGCAAATTTGGAAAACTCAGCAGTGACCACAGGATTGGAAAAGGTCAGTTTTCATTCCAATTCCAAAGAAAGTCTGTGCCAAAGAATGTTCAAACTATAGCACAATTGTACTCATCTCACAGGCTAGCAAAGTAACACTGAAAATTCTCCAAGCTAGGCTTCAACAGTATGTGAATGAAGAACTTCCCGATGTTCAGGCTGGATTTAGAAAAGACAGAGGAACCAGATATCAAATGGCCAAATCTGTTGGATCATAGAAAAAGCAAGGGAGTTCCAGAAAAACATCTACTTCTGCTTCACTGACTATGCTAAACCATTGACTGTGTGGACCACAAAAAAAACTACAGAGAATTCTTAAAGAGATGGGAATACCAGACACCCTTAACTGCCTCCTGAGAAATCCGTATGCAGGTCAAGAAGCAACAGTTAGAGCCAGATACAGAACAACAGACTGGTTCCAAATGGGAAAAGGAGTACGTGAAGGCTGTATATTGTCACCCTGCTTATTTAACTTATATGCAGAGTACATCATGAGAAATGCCAGGCTGGTTGAAGTGCAAGCTGAAATCAAGATTGCTGGGAGAGACATCAATAACCTCAGAAATGCAGATGACACTACCCTAATGGCAAAAAGTGAAGAAGAACTAAAGAGCCTCTTGATGAAAGTGAAAGAGGAGAGTGAAAAAGTTGGCTTAAAACTCAACATTCAAAAAACTAAGATCATGGCATTGGTCCCATCAGTTCATGGCAAATAGATGGAGAAACAATGAAAACAGTGAGAGATTTTATTTTCTTGGGCTCCAAAATCACTGCAGATGGTGACTGCAACCATGAAACTAAAAGACGCTTGCTCCTTGAAAGAAAAACTATGACCAAACTAGACAGAGACAAAACAGAGACATTATTTTGCCAACAAAAGTCTGTATAGTCAAAGCCATGGTTTTCCCAGTAGTCATGTATGGATGAGAGAGTTGGTCCAAAAGAAGGTTGAGCACTGAAGAATTGATGCTTTTTAACTGTGGTGTTGGAGAAGACTCTTGAGAATCCCTTGGACTGCAAGGAAATCAAACCAGTCAATCCTAAAGGAAATCATTCCTGAATATTCATTGGAAGGACCAATGCTGAAGCTGAAGCTTCAATACTTTGGCCACCTGATGTGAAGAACTGACTCATTGGAAAAGACCCTGATGCTTGAAAAGATTGAAGGCAGGAGAAGGGGACTACAGAGGTTGAGATGGTTGAGTGGCATCACCGACTCAATGGATATGAATTTGAGCAGGCTCCAGGAGTTGATGATGGACAGGGAATCCTGGTGTGCTGCAGCACATGCAATCGCAAAGAGTCAAACATGACTGAGTGACTGAACTGAACTGAACAAGCACAGTACAATGTTGGAGCAGGTTTATTTTTATTTTTTACCATGCTGTGTGGCATATGGGATCTTGGTCCCCTAACTAGGGCATGGAAGCCATGTTCCCTGCATTGGAAGGATGAAGTCTTACTCACTGGATCGCCAGGGAAACCCCTGAGGGAAGTTTTATTATCTTTTGCCTCTAGGTGAGACTCAGAGAGTCTAGTAACTTTCATGCAGTCACTTAGAAGATAAATGGCAGGATTTTTATTATAATTGTTTACTGACCCTCATTCATTTTACTGTGTTCCTATTAAAATGGACATACATGACTTCTTGTGCTTGGTGGTGAAGTCAGAAACTTAGAAAAGATTTGTGTGTTATTGGCTTTTATTTAGACAATTGATACAAGATCAGTTCAGTTCAGTTCAGTTCAGTCACTCAGGCCTGTCTGACTCTTTGCGACCCCATGAATCGCAGCACGCCAGGCCTCCCTGTCCATCACCAACTCCTGGATTTACTCAAACTCATGTCCATCAAGTCAGTGATGTCATCCAGCCATCTCATCCTATGTTGTCCCCTTCTCCTCCTGCCCCCATTCCCTCCCAGCATCAGGATCTTTTCCAATGAGTCAACTCTTCGCATGAGGTGGCCAAAGTATTGGAGTTTCAGCCTCAGCATCAGTCCTTCTGATGATACTCAGGTATTTAATTTTCATTTTAAAAAGAATCTCCCTTGTCATACTACTTGAAGCAGATAAATGGCAGGATTTTTATTATAATTGTCTACTAACCCTCGTTCACTTTACTGTGTTCATATTAAAATGGACATACATGACTTCTCGAGCATGGTGGTAAAGTCAGAAACTTAGAAAAGGTTTGTGTGTTATTGGCTTTTATTTAGACAATTGATACAGGATACTCAGGTATTTAATTTTCATTATTAAAAGGATCTCCCTTGCCATAGTACTTGAAGAATGTGTCAGCATTTGATGATTTTGTGATTTGGGGTCTTTGGTGTTTTCTGCATTAATCATGTCACATTCACTCTCCTTCCTTTTCAGTTTTTTTACTGGAAGGGACCTGCTGTGCTCCATTTGATTACAGTCCTGACCCATTTGGAGGCCTCATGAACTGGCACCTGCCATCACTGAAGAACATAGATGTAAAAATCCTTAAGAAAATTCTAGCAAACAGAATCCAGCAACATATTTAAAGGATCATACATCATGACCAAGTGGGCTTTATCCCAGGGATGCAAGGATTCTTTAATATCTTCAAATCAATCAATGTGATATACCACAGTAACAAATTGAAAGATAAAAACCATATGATTATCTCAGTAGATTCAGAGAAAGCCTTTGACAAAATTCAACATCCATTTATGATAAAAACCCTCCAGAAAACAGGCATAGAAGGAACATACCTCAACATAATAAAAGCCATATATGATAAAACCACAGCAAACATTATCCTCATTGGTGAAAAATTGAAAGCATTTCCCCTAAAGTCAGGGACAAGACAAGGATGCCCATTCTTACCACTACTATTCAATATAGTTTTTGAAGTTTTAGCCACAGCAATCAGAGAAGAAAAAGAAATAAAAAGAATCCAGATTGGAAAAGAAGAAGTAAAACTCATTGCTTGCAGATGACATGATCCTCTACGTAGAAAACCCTAAAAACTCCACCAGAAAATTACTAGAGCTAATCAATGAATATAGTAAAGTTGCAGGATATAAAATTAACGCACAGAAATCCCTTGCATCCCTATACACTAACAATGAGAAAACAGAAAGTGAAATTAAGGAAACAATTCTATTCACCATTGCAATGAAAAGAATAAAATACTTAGGAATAAATTTACCTAAAGAAACAAAATATCTATATATAGAAAACTATAAAACACTGATGAAAGAAATCAAAGATGACACAAATAGTTGGAGAAATATACCATGTTCATGGGTCAGAAGAATCAATATAGTGAAAGTGAGTATACTACCAAAAGCAATCTATAGATTCAATGCAATCCTTATCAAGATACCAACTGTATTTTTCAGAGCTAGAACAAATAATTTCACAGTTTTTATGGAAATACAAAAAACCTCGAATAGTCAAAGCAATCTGGAGAAAGAAGAATGGACCTGGAGGAATCAACCTGTCTGACTTCAGACTATACTACAAAGCTACAGCCATCAAGACTGGTACTGGCACAAAGACAAAAACATAGATCAATGGAACAAAATAGAAAGCCCAGAGATAAATCCACGCACCTATGAACACCTTATCTTTGACAAAGGAGGCAAGGATATACAATGGAGAAAAGACAATCTCTTTAACAAGGGGTACTGGGAAAACTGGTCAACCACTTGTAAAAGAATGAAGCTAGAACACTTTCTAATACCACACAAAAGTAAACTCAAAGTGGATTAAAGATCTAAATGTAAGACCAGAAACTATAAAACTCCTATAGGAAAACATAGGCAAAAGTCTCTGACATAAATCATAGCAGGATCCTCTATGACCCACCTCCCAGAGTAATGGAAATAAAAGCAAAAATAAACAAATGGACTTAATTAAACTTAAAAGCATTTCCATAACAAAGGAAACTATAAGCAAGGTGAAAAGACAGCCTTCAGAATGGGAGGAAAAAATAGCAAATGAAGCAACAGACAAAGAATTAATCTCAAAAATATACAAACAGCTCCTGCAGCTCAATTTCAGAAAAATAAATGACCCAATCAAAAAAGGGCCAAGTAATTAAATAGACATTTCTCCAAAGAAGACATACAGATGGCTAACAAACACATGAAAAGATCCTCAACTTCACTCATTATTAGAGAAATGCAAATCAAAACCACAATGAGGTACCATCTCATGCCAGTCAGAATGGCTGCTATCCAAAAGTCTACAAACAATAAATGCTGGAGAGGGTGTGGAGAAAAGGGAACACTGTTGGTGGGAATGCAAACTAGTACAGCCACTATGGAGAACAGTGTGGAGATTCCTTAAAAAATGGAAATAGAATTGCCCTACGACCCAGCAATCCCACTGCTGGACATACACATTGAGGAAACCAGAGTTGAAAGAGACACATGTACCCCAATGTTCATTGTAGCACTGTTTACAATAGCCAGGACATGGAAGCAATCTAGATGTCCATCAGCAGATGGATGGATAAGAAAGCCGTGGTACATATACACAATGGAATATTACTCAGCCATTAAAAAAATGTGTTTGAATCAGTTTTAATGAGGTGGATCAAACTGGAGCCTATTATACAGCGTGAAGTAAGTCAGAAAGAAAAACACCAATGCAGTATACTAACACATATATATGGAATTTAGAAAGATGGTAACAATGACCCTATATGCAAGACAGCAAAAGAGACACAGATGTAAAGAACAGTCTTTTGGACTCTGTGGGAGAAGGCGAGGATGGGATGATTTGAGAGAATAGCATTGAAACATGTATATTATCATATGTGAAACAGATCGCCAGTCCAGGTTTGATGCATGAGACAGGGTGCTCAGGGCTGGTGTACTGGAATGACCCTTCTTAGGGATGGGATGGGTAAGGAGGTGGGAGGGGGCATTCAGGATGGGGAACACATGTACACCCAGGGCAGATTCATGTCAATGTATGGCAAAAACTACTACAATACTGTAAAGTAATTAGCCTCGAACTGAAATAAATAATTTTTTTAAAAATTAAAAAAAAAAATCATCTTGATACTCTTCAGGCCAAAAGTATCTGTTCCTTCTTTTGAACTCAAATAAAACTTTGTCTCTGCTGCCGTATTTTCAGCTTTTCCCTTAAAATGGCCTCCATATTTTATTTTCTATGTTTTCTGATGACTGTACATTTTTATATTCTCCTACAGAATTTATCACCACTTTAGTACCAACACATATTTGTATTCATTGCCTGGATATAGGAGAGAGTTCATTGTTAATGTATGTTAAAGAACAGAAAGATCAACCTTGTCTTTGCTGTTACCAGCAAAATATTATAAAAAGATCAATAATCCATAACAAAAATAGTAACTAAATTGTTTGGGGAACTTAAAAACACTTGGGGAAGTGTTTAACTACAGGATCAGTCTTTATCTGTCTTTAACAAATTTAAAAGAGAATTAAGCCAGACTCATCCTGGAAGTCTCCTCTTTGGATGGTAAATTATTTCTACTCTGGAAGATTTCTCAGCACTGAGATACTGAACATACCCTACAAGTAAGCAATCACATTTTTGGTAAGCATTTTAATGTTCTACTATTTGACAAACACTGATAGCAACATTTTTCTTTGGTTTGCGGTTTTTCAGCTGTTTCGAATGTCTCTTTTTGAAATCCTAGACCTTCTGTTTTACCCCTTCTTTCAAAGATGAGGAAGCAAACCTGTGGGCAGGTGTTGAAGAAGGGAGGGATGAATTTTAAAGTGAAAGTTATAAGGTGATTTAAAGAAATTATTAGTTTTGATAACCATTGTATAAAAGTACCTTTTTCTTTCTAATTTCCTTCTTTCCTTTTTCCCTTATTTTGTCTGCATCATCATCCCATTTTTAAAATGTAAACAGTGTCACAGTGAAACAGGCAAGAAGCAGGCTCTGAAGATGAGATTACTAGGTAAGACAGCACTTGGCAGATGATATAACACATGTCTAAAATCTTATTCTATTCACTTACTAAAGAGAAAGTAGGTTCTGCATTAAAGCAAAAATGCATATTTGAGGTTTCATTGAACTAATGTTAATCTAAAAGAGTTGATATCAGCTCACATTTAGTTTGGCTGGGTTTTTCGATTAATTAACTTTTAAAGCAATTTAATGGATCATTGTGACATTTGCAGACACACCATTGGTAATTATAATAAAATGAGGGAAATGAAAAAACACTGTATATAACCAAAACACATCTGTATGTTCTTTTCTGAGGTGGCTATTTATTATATGATGTAAATTTGGGCGGGTTTTAGGGATTTTTAGTAGTAATGCCTTTCTGTGGGAATAAATTTGTCTTGATTATTTCAAATTACCTTAGACATTCTGAAATACTGTTATTCCTTTCTGAGTAAAACACTAAAAATATATCCATAAAAAGATGTAAAAACTTAACTGCCATAATATTAAGTCACAGGAAATTAAACAATTATATAACATAATTGTATAATAATATATAATATATTATGTTTTATAATATATTATAATATAATAGTATATAATATATACATAAATATATAATGTATATAATAATATATACAATAATATTATATAATAATAATAATATACAATAATAATAATATAAACAATTATTAGTATTATACTAACACAAAGA
Source organism: Muntiacus reevesi (assembly GCF_963930625.1). Taxonomy (NCBI): domain Eukaryota; kingdom Metazoa; phylum Chordata; class Mammalia; order Artiodactyla; family Cervidae; genus Muntiacus; species Muntiacus reevesi. Next base: position 6,079,165 of record NC_089265.1, on the reverse strand, counting down.
GCCACTTACAGAAGAGAAATTTCACATCTTTCAATGCTTTAAATATACTCATTACAATTGCCCTCGAGTTTCTCTTTACATTGTTCATCATGGAAAACAGTTGTAGCAGAATAATGAACATAAAATACTAACAATGAGATGTTTTTTCCCTTACATTTATTGGACTTATACAACTTTATCCCCCCTTTCCTCCAAGTAAGAAAAGATTCCCTTCTTCACCACCTTTGGGAGATTTGGGAGAGATTCTTGAAACCCAAGATACACTTTGTGAACATTTGGAAATTTAGGTTTGGGCATGAAATATCAAAGCTTTGAACCCGAAGAAGTTAAATCTGAGCAGGTTTCTCTGCCCTTGTACAGTGTGGGGTGGGTGCGAAGGCAAGGTCAGAGAAGGGCTTAGCTAGCTGGATGCAGCACAGGACTCCCGCCCTGACCCACTCTTGTTCCAGGGCAGTGAGTGCAGGGCAGAAGACAATAGAAGCACCTAGGAAGTATAAGGACTTGAGAGCAGAGGCCTGGTCCTTCACTCCCCAGACAAACAGGAGGACAGAGGGTCTCAGTGAGAATGGCCTGGCATGGCTGTAACAAGGTGACTTCCATGTGAGAGGCAGGGGCTGCCGCTCATCTTTCCAGAGCTCAGATATCCTAGGAGCCTGTGCCTGCCTCAGATTAGGGCATAGGGGAAGGGGGGAGGAGAATAAGTGGAGGGAAAGGGAGATGGGGACCCCTGAGGATTTTTCTGCAGATGAAGGAGAAGCTAGCAAAGGATGTAGAGTGACTCTGTGGCTGGTACTGGATGAGTCATAGTTACATTGTGGCTGGTGGCAATTCTGCGGTTGGGGTGGGGGAGTGCTGTTGGAACAGATGACAGATGTCAGCAGAGGATGACGGTGTCCGACGCCTGCGAGGTAGAGGGCCGCTCCTGTCCATCACTGGAGGAGGGGAGCCCCCACAGCGTTCGCAAGACTCTCAGGAAGATTCAACAGGATTGCAGTCTATTCTCAATTCGTTGAAATTTAGGCCTGAAATGATTGAAAAACACAACCAATTGAGTTTACTTAAGAAGGGTAACCAGATGAATTTTTCTACATCAGATAAAATGACACCTTGTTCACTGGAGTCATATTTTTTTCACTCTTCACTTTGTGGTTGCATTTTACACCTGTTCTGTATCTATTCTTTATTTATGGATCAGATCATCTTTTGCTCTTTGAAAAGCAGAATAAAAGAGAACTATGAAACTAGATCTCTCTCACACACACACACACACACACACAAAACAATAGAAAAATATTGAAACTAATTTTTAAAAATAACCTTTTTTTGACATATTTCCCTTTAACTTGAAGTTCAAAGCCAGTTTTGATTCATAGAAAATGTTAGGTTTGAAATATTATTCTTTCTTTGATTTCATTTTTATCATCAATTTGAAAATTGTTCCAAACACTGATAAGTATTTTCTTTATAAATATATTAAAAAAGAATCAGATGATATTTTTTTCAATAGATGAAATAAAATGATGCTTTCAGAATGATTTAAATGGGTAATATCATAAGTAAAAAACTAAAAATAATTAGTCATATTTATTGTTCTTCAAAAAGATGCATGTTTCTGTTTATTGTGGTTAATCTGTGAATTGCTACAGTTGTTTTGATTAATGGCTAGAATGATGCCATCAAAGCATAAATCCTGTTCGGTTATAAAATCTGTCCATAAACTTACTACTAAAAATGACAAAAACAGAAAAAAGCCATCAAGAGTTAAAAAAAAAACCTAATGACAAAAACAGAAAAAAATAGAATATTTGAGACAAAGGATCATATATATTATACAATAAATACATATGAATATATACTATACAAATATATACATATATACATATTGTATTACATATAATACTAACATAAGTATTATACTAACACACATATATATCATATTATATTGCTAATGGTAATTATTTAGTATATGGGAGATAGATTTTCAGTAATGTTAAAACTGGATATCAAGTTTATTAAATTAATTTAAAACTCTAATCAGTACAGTAAAAAGAAATATCTTTATGAGATCAAAGTGTTGGTCATCAGAAAAAGAAAACATAATTTCAGTGATACTTTGCAGAGAATAATACACTGAAAGCCTTGCTGATAAATGTCTAAAATAGTATTTTTTAAAAACCAAATCAATAGTCATATGATTAAAATAACTTACATGACATCTCACGTATATAGATTTAGTTAAGAGATTATGAAAAAATAAAATTTGCACCTTAATCCTAAAATGTGCAAAAAAGAAAAAGGAAAAAAAGTTTGTTAAGAAGCTACTTTCTCCTTGATTGTTTATCAAGATCATTATGGCTTCAAATTATCTTACATAAGAGGGAAATTAGAATGGGAGAGGTTAAAATGGTAGTTTTTAAATATATTTCACTCCTTTGCATGATAGCTTTAGTAAGGAAGTTTAAAACTTGGATGTGAGTATTTTAATGTCGTTTCCTTGTTTTCACTGTTGTGCTGACTGAGAATATTTGTAGCTGCATCTGCCAGAGGTAAGAAAGGTTCAACTATTTGATTTATGAACCCAGCAAGTGGAGTGTCTCAGCAGGGGCTTTTAGTCCCCAGAAAAGTCTTCGAATTCATAAACATCTTGCAAAATCTTATTCCATACACAGAAAAATGTATTTAATCAACCTTGGTGTGCATGAAGTGGAGAAGGGTGAAAGCAGGGATGGAATATTGGGCAATGTTGTAAGGTTATGATCTACTGAGCATTTTTTCATCCAGACTTTCTTTTGAGTTAACTTGCCTTAAGGCTCACATTTAAGTTTGCTACAGTTTCTATGGATAAGAAATCTTATCCATAACGACTCTTCAGCCCACTGTGGAGCTTATCTTACCATGGGTTTTTGTGTTTTATGAAGGCATACTGTACCATTGCCACTGGATGCCCCAGACATATCTAGATCTCAGCAAGTGTTATGAATCTGCAGGTGAACAAACACATTTGTGCAAGTGGGGAGTTGTTCTTTGGATGAAGTCACCTCTGTGGTCAGCTGGTGGCTGTTTAGCAGAAATAATCTCAGAATCTGTTAAATACAAAGTTGGTTGGAGTTGGGGCAGCTGAGGTTGTAAGAAAAGAATGATTCAGTGTCTGAGAATTAAGTCAGGATGTTTGCCCATACATGAATCAGACCTGCATCCTATATTTGGATGGAAAATGGTAGAATGATAGGAACACGAGTGGTCTCATGGACGTAAGCTGGACCAGTGTTTAGATGATGGGTTAGGTCTTGTGTCATTCATATGCCTCCTGTTCCCTTTGCTTCCTCATGTCTCGGTTCTCTATCCTGACTGGGTAGCCACCCCAGCACATGACCCTGACTCCCCATCTTTATTAGTCAAACATTTCATCACCCCTAGTTTGTTGTCTTAGAAACTTGGGATAGAGTAGAATGGCGATGGGCACAGAATCTGGATGAAGACAGATCAAGGTTGATGGATGGCTTGCCCGGTCATGTCTGCAGGTTGTCTCAGCCACAGAAATCAGAGTCTAGGAGACAGATAAATAAGTGAAAAGCAAAGCATCTCAAGATATTGCCAAAGTAGGTTACATGTACAAAACAGCAATATATTTTATTTTTAATTTTTAAAATTAGATTCTTCTTATTTTTTTTAAGTATAAGTGATCTATGGTGATCTTTTATTTGTTTATTTTTTGCCAAGGGGCACATGGGATCTTAGTTCCTCAACCAGGGGCTAAATCTTCCCTCCTTACACTGAAAGTACTGGACCGCCAGGGAAGTCCCAGCAACATATTTTAAATTCCTTTTTCCACTCAGCCTCTTGTAAATATGGGACCTCCTCTGTATCCTTGCTCTTCTTTGGCTGCAAATATTCCCAGCCTGACGACTCATACTATTTTTGTCTTTCTCTCATTTTCCTGGCTGATCCTGTTGTCCTATTTTCTTCTTCTGTTAACTATCCACCTTTTCCAATGTAATCAATGTTTTCACCCTATCTTCCCAAATAAGCCCAGGAGCCAAGTATGCAAAGTATGTAGGGAAAGAAATAAGACTTACATCTCTAGTTTCCCTCCTCTTATTGCCAGGGGCAGAGCAGATGTCATTTGATATTGTTGATAAACAAATGTTTCAACAACTGTTTGAGAATATTTGTACAGGATGCTGACCTGGTTGATAAATCTTCCTTTGGGAGAGTCTGTCTCTGGATAAAATCAAACTTATAACTACTGTAAAAGCCATTCCCATGTTCAAAGAAAAATACAGCTGTACTTGCTCTCCATTTGACTTCTTAGAAGAGGAAAATCTTAATATTTAAGTGAAAACAATTTAAGGAAGAAAATAATGCTTTGAGTTCAAACAATTGCTTTCTTTTAAAATTTGTGTTAAAGCACACATTATTTTGCCACCAAATGTAAATTGGGAATTTTGAAGATTATTTTCCTCACCCTACTCTGTTTCCTTCCCCAACAAAAAATAAGCCTCCCAAATTCTAGATTTGCATCAGTATTTTAAAAGGTTTCCACTGGGTATTTTGACCTGAGTTACTAGGTAATTGGCTTCCCTTGTGGCTCAGCTGGTAAAGAATCTGCCTGCAATGTGGGAGACTTGGGTTCGATCCCTGGGTTGGGAAGATCCTCTGGAGAAGGGAAAGGCTACCCACTCCATGGCCTGGAGAATTCCATGGATAGTCCATGGGGTCACAAACAGTCAGATACGACTGAGTGACTTTCCCTGTTCGCTAGGCTAATTTTGTACTTTTTATACTGACAATTCTCATATCCACAAAAAATATTTTCTGCCAAATCTTGAGTCTTGTGCTCATTTATCTATTCAGTAGACTCTTGGTCAAAAATTGAAAAGAATTTTAAAAAATCAAGGCCATTGTTGGGCAATCAGTGGATTATTTACTATTGTTTATATTGTAGTAGTCATTAAATCTGGTGGCTCAGATGGTAAAGAATCTGCCTGCAATGAGAGAGACTGGGGTTCAATTCTTGGGTCAGGAAGATCCTCTGGAGAAGAGAATGGCTACCCAACTCCAGTATACTTGCCTGGAGTATTCTATGGACTGAGGAGCCTAGTGGTCTACAGTCCTTAGGGGTCGCAAAGAGTTGGACATGACTGAGTGACTGACATACTTTATATTGTAAAAATCACTGAAAGCATCCTGTTATGTTGATGTGATTAATACAAATTTTAGTGTTTCTAAAAAGTTATAAATAGATTACCTTTTAAAGTGAACCCAATTTGGGGCGGTTGTTCAAGATTAAAGAAAATTACACATTTCTTATCAGGACATATATTAATTTGTTTTACTTGATCTGGCATTATTTTATATACATTCAGAAGACACAAGCATATTATAAGGAGATTTCTGTCTCAATAGACATCAATATGTTTCAGATTAACAATATACAAATACATTTTTAATGAACAACTTTAATACTATAACAATATCTTTTGAATGCTAATTTTTAACATAGTTGTTGTTGGAAATGCAGTGATATGGACAATATTTCAGATTTTACTAATGTTCCTAATATCATAATTCTAGAATTTTGATAATGTTGACCCTGATTATGTTGTTTATATGAGCAATACATAGGTCTTGTTTTCATATTAGAATGACTGAAACTGTCCACATTAATCTGCTCTTCAAAATTATTATATGTAATTAAATTCAACTGTTGTTGTTCAGTTGGTCAGTCATGTCTGACTCCTTTGTGACCCCATGAACTATAGTCCGCCAGGCTCCTCTGTCCATAGGATTTTCCAGGCAAGAATACTGGAGCAGGTAGCCATTCCCTTCTCCAGGGGATCCTCGCTACCCATGGATTGAATCTGCTTTTCCTGAATTGGCAGGCAGATTCTTTACCACTGAGCCACTAGGGAAGCCCTAAATTCAGTTACTTGAGTCCATTTTTTTCTTAAAAGTTTAATGAAAAATGCCTTTAATATGTGAATTATTTCCATTACTTTCAGTCTCTAAGGTAATTTTAACTTAAATTTTTTTCATCAAGCACCTTTAGAACTAGAGTATACCCTTTTCTGTTTGGAGGGATTGGTTCCTAAATTCTTTTAAGCCTTTTGCTCTTGGGGGAGGAAGTGGGGGGAATGCAAGAGGAAAGAACATACTGAAATACATTCCTGGGGGCTGATCCATCTATGTGCACTTGTGAGACCCTGTAATGTTCTAGCAGTGTCCTGCACATCACGGGCACTAAATTAGAACAGTCTGTTCTTGGATAACCTTAACCTTCTTCTCCATGGCTTAACTGTCCACTTTGTTTACTTACTTCTGCCCCTTTGGTAGCTGATGGCCTGAAATAGAACTAGATTCTTGCTGTCACCTCGTTGCTCCAGTCACTTGGCCAAACTTTCCCCAACCCGATACTTGGGACTCTGGGTTTTGCTACTAAATGTGGAAAATAAGACTGTTAAGACAGATTGAAGAAATAGGATAAAAATCAATCTCTGAAATACCTCCTCCAGATCAATTTGATGCAAGCGATTCACTGAGTGGTCTTCCCTGGTGGTTCAGTGGTAAAAGATTCTGCCTGCGATGCAGGAGACTTGGGTTCCATCTCTGGCTCAGGAAGATCCTCTGAAGGAAATGGCAACCCACTCTAGTATTCTTGCCCTGGAAATCCCATGGACAGAGGAGCCTGGTGGGCTACAGTCCATGGGGTCATGAAAGAGTCAGACGGGACTTAGTGACTAAACAACAAAAACGATTCACTGAAAGCTGTTCACAGGATAGGCAATAGCCATGCCGTTCCTACTTGTGAAGCTTAGGGAACTTTACAAGTAAGTTTTAAAACATAAAAACACAAAATGATTAATATAGATAGAGGTACAATTCTAAGGATTTGTGTGTACAGTGTGTGTGGGAGTTTGTCAATGAAATGCTTGACCTATATGTGCCCCTTATTGTAAGACCTGGCAAACAGCATCCAGACAAGACCAGAAATCATATGGTCAACAGTGTACTTTGACAAACTAATTTTTAAAGAGGATGAAAATTTTTTTTATATGAAAAGAAAGGCACTACTACATTCTAGCAGTACTTCTCAGACCTCCCACCTGGCTCCTCTGACTGACAGGTCTGACATCCCTCATATTCCCCCGGCATCCCAGCTAATTACTCAGAACAGATAAACCCACCAAAAGCCAACGTGTAAGTAGGAACGTATGTGAGCAGTGATCTCATTCTGGGCTTCTCAAAGAGACAGCACAGGCATGGAAAAAAGGAAGGAAAAAAATAGTAATTGAAGGTTTTTATTCCAACCATCTTTCTTCTTTCCTCCCTACTTTTGCAGGTTTTTTTTTTTTGTTGTTCTGTTTTTAAATCAGTTTTTACTGGTGTCTAGAATGTTCTGTTAGTTTCTACTGCACAGCAAAATGAGTCAGCACTACGTAAATATATATCCCCTCTTTTTTGGATTTCTTTCCCATTTAGGTCATCACAGAGCACTGAGTAGAGTTTCCTGTGTTATACAGTATGTTCTCATTCATTATTTATTTTATACATAGTATCACCCTGTATATTGTCACCATACTTATTTAACTTATATGCAGAGTACATCATGAGAAATGCTGGGCTGAATGAAGCAAAAGCTGGAATCAAGCTTGCTGGGAGAAATACCAATAACCTCAGATATGCAGATGACACCATCCTAATGGCAGAAAGGGAGGAGGAAATGAAGGGGAGAAGGAAATAAAGGAAATGAAAGAGGAGAGTTAAAAAGTTGGTTTAAAACTCAGCGTTCAAAAAACTAAGATCGTGGCATCTGGTCCCATAACTTCATGGCAAGTAGATGGGGAAACAATGGAAACAGTGAGAGACTTTATTCTCTTGGACTCCAAAATCACTGCAGATAGTGACTGCAGCCATGAAATTAAAAGACCCTTGCTCCTTGAATGAAAAACTATGATCAACCTAGATAGCATATTAAAAAGCAGAGACATTACTTTACTGACAAAGGTCCATATACTCAAAGCAATGTTTTTTCCAGTAGTCATGTGAGAGTTGGACCATAAAGAAAGCTGAGTGCCAAAGAATTGATGCTTTTGAACTATGGTGTTGGAGAAGACTCTTGAGAGTCCCTTGGACTGCTAGGAGATCAAACCAGCCAAGACTAAAGGAAATCAATCCTGAATGTTCATTGGAAGGACTGATGCTGAAGTTGAAACGCCAATGCTTTGGCCACCTGACTCATTGGAAAAGACCCTGATGTTCAGAAAGATTGAAGGCAGGAGGAGAAGGGGATGACAGAGGCTGAGATGGTTGGATGGCATCACCGACTCAGTGGACATGAGTTTGAAAAAGCTCCAGGAGTTGGTGATAGACAGGGAAGCCTGGCGTGCTGCAGTCCATGGAGTCACAAAGAGTCGGACACTGAATGACTGAACTGAACTGATTTGTAGTATTGGTAGTGTATATAAGTAAATCCCAATTTCCCATTTTATCATACCCTCCACCCCACTTCACTGTTGGTGTCTACAAGTTTGATCTCTATGTCTGTGTCTCCATTTCTGCTTTACAAATAAGAGGATCTGTACCATTTTTCTAGAATCTACATTATATGGGTTAATATACAATATTTGCTTTTCTGTCTGACTTACTTCACTCTGTATGATAGTCCAGCCACATCTGTACGAATTGACAAATTGCCTCTACATTTTAATCTTCAGTATTTCCCAGTAAGTGCCCATCTATGGATAATATTAATGTATTTTAGGGTTTACTGCACAGGTGTTTGATTTCACAAAATCATAGAACTTTGTCAGAAACAAAAGCATCAAAAATTTTATAGACATTATACTGGAATGATATTTAGAGCATTGAGGATATCTATGGAAAATTAATAAATTTTAATTGTAGACAGTTGTTTAGGGAAAGGTTTTCTTAAGGCAGTGGATAGTCGGTTTTAAGACTTTCTTTAAAAAATTATCAACTTTTCTCTCTTTTTTTGAACCTGTAGAAATTCTTTCCTATCTAGATGTGTCATAAAAATATTCTTACATTAACTTAAATTTTGAGCTTTTCTTGCACTTTATAACCTACAGTGTATTTTTTACCTGTGATGTGTGATATTTTTATTTTCTTTTTTCAACCAGAAAGAAAATGGTTTCATTAGCATCATTGCTATTATGACTTGTTATGCCAGAGTTGTGTGTCATTAAGTGATGCCTTCATACACATGGGGTTCTATTTCTGGATTCTCCAGGTTGTTATTCAAATACCTGAAGGCAGACAACTAGAAGTCACATTTCAGCACCACTACTTTCGAGCAGTGTGATCAGCTGGTAGTTTTCAGAGAGAAGATCGATTGGATTCTTGTTTACAGGTTGAATGATGCTGGTGGAACCACCAGGGAGCTGATTTGATATCCTCTGTTCTCTTAAGAAAAGATGCTCCTGTGACGTATCTGTGGGACGCTGTCTGACAATAACCCTTGAGGCAGGACCCTCAGTTCTGCAGGAAGGCCTCTCAGTAGAGGCTACTATAATACCATCTGTCACCTCAGTTACAAGAACACTGTATACTTCTCACATTTTCTTTCCCAAATTCATATTTAAATTTCCTCATTTGTTCCCTGAATGTTTCTTATAGCAGTTTCCATTTTTTATATCTTGCTTGTATGTCTCTGTCTTTATAAACATTGAGGATGCTCCCTTGTTTTTGGAAATCACAATGAATTTGCCATTTTCTTCCTGGTCAGAGTTGACATTTAAGATTACATCTCTCATTTTAAGATTTCCAATTGGCAAATTGAACAAATCTATGTTTATATCAGTGAAAATAGATTCAGTTTCAGAACAAAACTCTCTGCCTCACCATCAGTGTAAGAAGGTTCCCTTTTCTCTGCACCCTCATTTATTATTTGTATATTTTTTGATGATGGCCATTCTGACTGTTGTGAGATGATACAGGAAATACAAAAAAGAGGAACATGTGTATATATATATATGACTTTGTAGTACAGCAGAAAATAACACAACATTGTAAAGCAATTATATTCCAATTAAAAAAAAAAACTCTCTGCCTCTATAAGCCAAAAATAAATCTGCACAACTGAAGTCTAATTCTGCCATTAAAAAAATTCTCCAGCATGATAAGTATTCTAATATTTGTGGTTATATTTCTTGTTTAAAATTTCTTTAATCTTATATTTGCATACTTCTGTCAAAGCATGTAATATCTGGATGCTTATAAAGATTGTACAAAAAGTTTTCTTCTTCTTCTGCAGTGGTAAGGGCCAAATGGCTCATTTGCTAACAATATTTATCAGGATCCACACAAATGCTATATAACACATAGAAAAACATCAGAGAAATATAGTCATTATCCTCCTCATAGTCTTTGACTAGTTTTGATCTATTTCTTAACTTGATTAAGGACTGGAGATAATGACTTATTTTGTGTTGTTTGGGTGATAGTGACATCTCCTCTGAATATCAGCTTCCTTGTCTCTAAAATGGTGACAGCAGTGACTCTGTAAGGTCCCTATGAGGATTAAATGAATTAATATATAAATAATTTAGCAGAACCAGAATTGCCACAGAAATGATCGTTAAAAATAGAAGATATTGGTACTGGTAGTACTGTAGCTTCTCATTTCTTACAGTGATTAGTATTTGAAACTTTTATGTTTTGTACTAGTTGTTTAATTATTGAGAAATATTTATAAATGTTGTATATACATTTCTATATTCTAAATTATTAACACGAGGAGTCCAATATCTCTGGAAGTCATATTTTCTCTACCAAGTACTTTATTTGATTTACTAATCATGCTATTGACTTTTAAAAGAGAACAAATTGTTAATGGAATGGCTAGACTTTTTAATAACTGAAAATGACTGAACAATTTCATGCAATAAGTGAGAAAAGAGTGGATAGGAAGTGAGAAGTTTGGAGAAAGAATAAAGTAACGTTCTTGCTTGCTCCTTCCTAATGCCAGATCATGTAATGAATTGAGTATAATTATAGCTCACAAAAATATAATATTGGCTTATTTTCTGAAAAATATCCAGGAAGGAATTAATGTATACTTAAATACAGTTATGGAGATACCCTTACTATTAACCTCACTCATCCTGACTGTTCTCTAGCTAAAGCAATAATACCACATTTGCTGATTTTGCAGAAGGCAAGTATGAAGCTCTTTCCAGGAGTTTACTTTATTGCATGTGGATTTATGCTTTCTCCTCTGAAGTAGAACTCATGTATCTTCTTGTAACCGGATGAAACTGGGCTAAACTAAGACCAGAAGAAAGGAAGAAGATAAACTTATTCAAAGACAAATGTTTTAAGACTACAAGGTGATCCTGAGGTTCTTTCAAATCTCCAAGAAATATGTTTGTTTTGGCAGAGATACTTGGGGAGAATAGAAAGAAAGAAGCTTGCAGAAGCTGTAGAGTGAATGGTTCTTGATCCTAGGCTTTGTAAAATTTGAACAACCCTAATTTAGCATCAAAAGGAAGCTTTCATGGTCATGTCACCTTCCTTGCTGAAGATGGCCCCTGTAGGTTTCTATTACTGTCCTTTAAACTTTTTCTGCACAGATCTTACATTTATACTCCTGCAAAATGAAGGACTTTCAAAGAGGAAGAATGAAGAACTAAGAGAAGCAAGTAACTTAGGTAGCAGAGACAGAAATATTCACACAAGATTTTACATTATATTTCCTCCTCTGAAAGAGCAAAAATGGAGAAGAAATTTAAATAGGAAAGAGCACATTTAAAAGTAAAATTGTGTGACAAAAATCAATCTTTTATCCATGCCAAAAACTTGAAGAGACTGAAAATAACCAGGTTGAAGTAACCATGAAGATATGATTGAAGAAGTAATGTAAGAAAAATTGAAGAGAAAAAAAGTGGAAGAATTAGGAGGAATGTCTGAAGAAAAGGAATAGCCAGGTATCAGGAAGGAGTGTGACTGGGTTAGCTTGTCCTCTCAAGTCAGGCAGAATGTCTCATGAAGATGTCACAAAGGCAGGTGACCTTTATTAAGGCAGAGGACTACCTTTTTCAGAGCTGCCTTTTGAATAAGCTAGTCTTTGCCCAATGAACATGGTAGCAGGTGATACTGCATAAGAAATGATAGCTTTATACAACCATTATCCAAAGAATGGTTCAAAATTGGCAAAGGAGTATGTCAAGGCTGTATATCATCACTAAGCTTATTTAACTTATATGCAGAGTACATCATGCCAAATGCTGGGCTGGATGAAGCACAAGCTGGAATCAAGATTGCCAGAAGAGATATTAATAGCCTCAGATATAAGATGACACCACCCTTATGGCAGAAAGTGAAGAGGAATTTAAGAGTTTCTTGATAAACGTGAAAGAGGAGAGTGAAAATCTGGCTTAAAACTCAACATTCAAAAAAATAAGATTATGGCATTCAGTCTCATCAATTCATGGCAAATAATGAACAGGGAAACAATGGAAACTGTAACAGACTTAATTTTCTTGGGTTCCAAAATCAAGGAAGATAGTGACTGCAGCCATGAAATTAAAAGATGCTTGCTCCTTGGAAGAAAAGCAATGACAAACCTAGACAATATAGAAAGCAGAGACATTACTTTGCCTACAAAAGTTCATATAGTCAAAGCTATGTTTTTTCCTGTAGTCATTTACGGATGTGAGAGCTGGACAATTTAAAAAGGCTGAGCAGTGAAGAACTGATGCTTTTGAACTGTGGCACTGGAGAAGACTCTTGAGCATCCCTTGGACTGCAAGGAGATCCAATCAGTCAATCCTGAAGGAAGTCAACCCTGAATATTTATTGGAAGGACTAATGCTGAAACTGAGGCTCCAATACTTTGGCTACCTGATGTGAAGAGCTGACTCATTAGAAAAGACTCTGTTGCTGGGAAAGATTGAGGGCAGGAGGAGAAGAGGATGACACAGGATGAGAGGGTTGTATGGCATCACCAACTCAATGTACATGAGTTTGAGCAAACTCCAGGAGATGGTGAAGGACAAGGGAGCCTGGTGTACTGAAGTCCAAGGGGTCGCAAAGAGTTGGACATGACTGAGTGACTGAACAACAACAACATCCAAAGAATGGGACTGTAAATAGGATGCTTAAAATGCAATGGATTACCTAAAACAGCTATAGCATTGCTCAGACATATTTGCTAACTATACATTTAATTAAAAAGTAGTTCAATGAAGTAACTGTTACTAAAAAAAAATGAAGTAGCGTTAGAAGAGATAGCAGGATGAAGCCTGAATTTGATTTGAGCTAAGCCAGAAAGAAAGGAGGAAGCCAAGCTGAGAAAGATCTTAGATAAACTATTTTTGTTTTATGACATTTTCTTCCAACTTGCTAGTAGTGTCATCTAGAAAGAAGTGCAGCATAGTAGACTTTTAGCTTGACACAAAGATCTATAGGGAAAAAATAATGGAGATTTTCTTAGGAGAAGCCGGGGAGCAAAGAGACACAAGAAACTTTTCTAGCAGAGATAAAAGTCTTCAAATAAGATTTTATATCTATTTTCTCAGAAAGCTGTGAAAGAAAAAACTTAAAGGTAAAACTGATGCTTTCAAATTGTGATGCTGGAGAAGACTCTTGAGAGTCCCTTGGACAACAAGGAGATCAAACCAGTCAATCCTAAAAGAAATCAATCCTGAATACTCGTTGGAAAGATTGATGCTGAAGCTGAAGCTCCAAAACTTTGGCCACATGATGTGAAGAGACAACTCACTGGAAAAGACCCTGATGCTGGGAAAAATTGAGGGCAGGAGGAGAAGGGGATGACAGAGGATGAGATGGTTGAATAGTATCATTGACTCAATGGATATGAACTTGGGCAAATTCATGGAGATAGTGAGAGACAGGGAGGCTTGGTGTGTTGCAGTCCATGAGGCACAAAGAGTTGGACACACTTAGCGGCTGAACAACAACAGCAACATTGAATGATGAACATTAGGTTCTTCATGCCTTGGGCTGAGGGGTTAAGGATAGCTGCTGCTGCTGCTAAGTCAAAGGATAGCTAGGTTACTACAAAAAGATGGTTGGAATTGGAGCAAGAGAAAGAGTGAGGGAAATGAAGTGAAGAGTTATTAGTTGTGTCTGTAGGAAAGGAACATCCAGGGATCACTAATCTTAGTCAATGTTCAGTATCTTCAATTCAACTCAAATTCCTAAATATTTTTTTAATAACTTGAAACATAGCAAATTTTAAAATATGTCTTTTCTTACAATCTGCACTGTTTCTGCTACAATCATGAGAAAACTGACCACCATTTAGTTTGTATATTGTCATGGAAAGTATTTTCCTTAAGAGGACTTTTCAATGCTGGCTTCCACAAATGTATTTAGCACAGGTTTTTTTTTTTTTTTTTTTTTTTTAATGAGAAAAGCCATGTTGTTGTACATGTACAAACCACTTTCTAATGGTCTTTAACCTTACGCCATTTGGACTTGCCTCTCCAAAGAGAGATATTTGAGTAAGTGGCCATTACCGTGACATAGAGGAAGAGCCTCATTTTTCTCCATAACCACTGAACTCCTTGTAAGACATCTCTGGAGTCTGTAATGATACAGCAACCATGGACTCTTTAGCAAACGGCAGCTCAAAACCAGTGCCAACCCAACCCTCAATCATCCAATCCCAGCTCACAGCAGACATTGTTTACACAGTTGTAATCAACAGGGTAAATTTAGAATATCCAAGAATAAATGATGATAAATTTCCTGCTTTGAGATGATAACTTAATGGAGCAGACAGTGACTATCTCCGATAGAGAGGGTGAATTGATGAGCATTCCCTTTAGTGAACAATTAGGATAGAACTCTTTACAGTTGTAGAAGTCAGACTAGACCATTTTTTTGAAACTAGTTTGCACACGTTTCTTTCTTTCTTCTTCTTTTTTTTTTAAATTCAAGTTCATGTTTTAAAAGCAAAGAATAATTATCGTCTTCTGTAGGTCAAAGAATAAACTGTTTATAGCAAGGTCTTGTTGAGAATGAGATCTTTTCTGGAATCCTTCTCTTCCTCCCACTAGTGACCTGCTGATCTCTGGGAAGAGTCCTGAAGACTGTGCCAGACATGTGATGCTTAAACATTCTTTTTTCTCTCTTTATAGTTGGGGTGACTGGCTAATATCCCTTCAAACCTATCAAAGCAATTTTTTGTGTCCTCCTTGGAATTTTATTTCCACATGTGAGGTTGG
This sequence comes from Muntiacus reevesi, assembly GCF_963930625.1. Lineage (NCBI taxonomy): Eukaryota > Metazoa > Chordata > Mammalia > Artiodactyla > Cervidae > Muntiacus > Muntiacus reevesi. The sequence goes on along the minus strand of NC_089265.1, from coordinate 6,063,953 downwards.
AGTAGTCTGTATAGAATACAAGGCTCACCTTTGATTTTAAAATCAGCACCAGCAGCTGCCTGAACAAGAGAGCAGCCTAACAGATAGACCTAGTTCATTTCCACTCCCATGCGCCTTTGACCTTTTTCAATTCCCATCACTTCAGCTTAACAACTTCATTTTTCACTCTAATGCCTTCTTCCATTTGAGCAGAGATTACATTTTCCAAGCTGTACATGTTCTCTAGTTGATTTTTTTAAGGATTGAGATCATGAAACAATGCTTTCTTCAGTTTCAGTTCTTAGTACCTCAAATCCTGGTTGCTGGAACAGAAACTGAGGGGGATAAAGTCCATATTAATTAACTGTGTCTTTTGTGATAACATGAGCATTCATTAACCTTGGAGATTCCTGCCCTTGCTGCTCCTCCAGGAGTTTCTCAACATCCAGGCCTTCTCTCTGTGGGCAGGACAGCAGCCTGACCTCGTGTTTAGACAGCCTGATTCTGGACTCCAGCAAAGATGGGTTTCATTGCTACTCCTGTACTGACAAGCTGTGTGGTCTTGGTTGAGCTACTTCATGTCTCTAAATTGTTATCTGTAGAATGGGATTAATAACATTGACCTTAAAGAAATTCTTGAAATGTAAACGAGAATAGTAAAGCTAAAGAATCTGGTGGTTCATGAGCCCTCAGTAAGTATTAAATATAGTGACCATTCTTCTGTTTTTAACCCGCGATGATCCTATTCTGGGAAGTTATTCATGGCCTCTTTGAAATGGTTGCAATGGTTGTGGGCTGGTTAGAAGAAAAGTTTAGTTTATTGAAGAGGTGAAATGTACAAGATAGGGGTTTCTAATGTGAAAGTGAAAGTGTTAGTCACTCAGTCGTGTCCTACTCTTTGCAACCCCATGGACTGTAGCCCACCAGGTTCCTCTGTTCATGGAATTCTCCTGGTAAGAATACTGGAGTGGGTAGCCATTCCCTTCTTCAGCAGATCTTCCCAACCCAGGGATTGAACCCGGGTCTTCTGCATTGCAGATTCTTTACCATCTGAGCCTCCAGGGAAGCCCTTCTAACATGAAAGTGCTTTGTGAACCATAAAGTACTATATAAAGGTCATTATTATGATCTTGAGAATGTATGTTTTCTTGCCAAAAGGTAAAAGTTATAACCCACCTTGAAATGTAGATGATGAAGTGTGGCACCAATATAAGTTACAGGAGGGCTGGCAATGCTAACCTGGAAGTGACAGAGTGGTCCCAGAAGAAACATGAACTTGGACCAATGAAGCAGACTTGCTTTTGTTTATACATCTAACTCTGCCCCTGCACTGGTCTGATTCACCAGAACTGGGTCAAATACTCACCTCTGGAGTAGGTGGCAGAGTCAGGTTCTCCAGCACTACACAGGTTGAGTTTAAGGAGCAGTCAGTTTCCAAGGAGAATCAGGGTGCTCTTTCTGAAGCAGGGAGGATGGAAATGCCACCGAGGGGTCCACCTAGGAAATTTCCATCTCACAGAGAGTCCTTCCTGTCCACAGTAGGGTTCCAACAGCAACACATCTGCATGATTGCAGATACTCTTCCTTCAGCTGTGAAACAGAAGGAGCTGCACTGGGGTCTGAAAAGTCCACTTGCCACATTCATGATGCTTCATATAGCGAAGAGCTGATAGTGATGAAAAAATTTCAGGTAGTTCAAAAATCACTGTTCAGCAGCCAAGTCAGCACATTAAGAAAACTGGTGTGGGGGAAGGGTGGGTGGGGAGAATCACGAGTTATTAAGAAGAATGAATAATGCTATTTGAGGCAATATGGATGGGCCTAGAGATTGTCATACTGAGTGAAGTAAGTCAGAGAAGGAAAAATATAGTATGACATCCTTTATATGTGGAATCTGAAAAGAAACGATAGATACAAAGGGACTTACTTAAAAAACCAAAGCAAACTCGCAGACTTAGAGAAGAAACTTGTGGTTGTCAGGTTGGGGGAAGGATGAGGGGAAGGGATAGTTAGGGAGTTGGGATAGACATGTACACACTGCTATGTTTAAAATGGATAACCAAAGAGTCCCTACTGTACAGCACAGGGAGTTCTGCTAAATGTTATGTGGCAGCCTGGAGGGGAGGGGAGTTTGAGGCAGAATGGATACATGTATATGTATGGTTGAGCCCTTTTGCTGTTGACCTGGAACTATCATAACATCGTTAATCGTCTATACTCTAACCTGAAATTAAAAGTTGAAAAAAAAAAAAGTGGCTGGGGACTTCCCTCTTGGTCCAGTGGTTAACACTTCGCCATCCAATGAAGGGCATGTGGGCTAGATCCCTGCTTGAAGAGCTAAGATCCCACATGCCTCAGGGCCAAGAAGCCCAAAACAGAAGAAATATTGTAACAAATTCAATAAAGACTTTAAAAATTCAATTAAGACTTTAAAAAAAAAAGTAGCTGGGGAAGCAAATTAGAACTGTATTTTACATTTATATGAAAACATAATTTCTAATTGATGAAGTTACCTCTCTGAGAAATTAAATGCTGTGAAAAGATATTGGCAAAGAAAACAATGCCTCCATCAAAATGTAAAGCTGTGGTACTGTTTTGTGGGAAGGGCTTTTCTTAGGCAGTGTGGGCCAGGAGGAGGACAGTGGTTCTTAACACTTCAGGGATCATAGAAACTTGAGAAGCCAGTGAAAGCTATGGATCCTTTAACTTGAAAAGATCCACATGCACACACCTTTCCAAATAGTTGCTTAGAATGTTGAGACCACAGGAAGCTATTAATGGAGTAGTCTGAGGAGTCCCTTGGATATGACAGGACTTGAACTAATACAAGGTTTACTTTCATATATTGGAGAAGGTCTCTGAGATGTGAAAACCCCAAGAAACTTCAGAGTCCTGGGTTAACTGTTGTTTATCCACTCATTAATTCATTTATCTATTCAGTTATTCATTCCTTCACTTACTCTGTCAGTTAGATAAATAACACCACTGCAAAAGCCCTGTAGTAAGATACAGCATGACCAGGAAGAGTCATTCCTTCCATAGAGCATACATTACATGACATACACTTATTTTGCCCAAAAATTCAGAATGTCTCAATTTGGAAGAGAGATACATTAATATCACCCTTCCTCAGGAATTGAAACAGAGAGAAAGGAAGAAAACATAGTGAACTACATGAAGTATCTTACCTGCCCTTTCTGTTTTGATCTTACAAGAGATTTAGGAGGTCGACATTCTTTTCCCCGTTTATCAATGACTAAGTTGATAAGGTGGTCAAGGTTAAGGTTTTTCTAGTGGTCATGTATGGATGTGAGAGTTGGACTTTGAAGAAAGCTGAGCACTGAAAAATTGATGCTTTTGAACTATGGTATTGGAGAAGACTCTTGAGAGTTCCTTGGACTGCAAGGAGATCCAACCAGTCCATCCTAAAGGAGGTCAGTCCTGGATGTTCAATGGAAGGACTGATGCTGAAGCTGAAACTCCAGTACTTTGGCCACCTCATGCAAAGAGTTGACTCATTGGAAAAGACTCTGATGCTGGGAAAGAATGAAGGCAGGAGGAGAAGGGGACGACAGAGGATGAGATGGTTGGATGGCATCACCAACTCAATGGACATGGGTTTGAGTAGACTCCGGGAGTTGGTGATGGACAGGGAGGCCTGGCGTGCTGCGATTCATGGGGTTGCAAAGAGTCGGACACGACTGAGTGACTGAACTGAACTGAACTGAACTGAACTAAAGTTGATAAGGACAGGAGGGGTGGCAGAGGATGGGATTGCTGGATGTCTTCATTGACACAATGGATATGAGTTTGAGCAAACTTCATGAGATAATGAAGGACAGGGAAGCCTGACATGCTGCGGTTCCTGAAGTCACAGAGTTCAATCAGTTCAGTCACTCAGTCGTGTCCGACTTTTGAGACCCCATGGACTGCAGCACGCCAAGCTTCCTTGTCCATCACCAACTTCCGAAGCTTGCTCAAACTCATGTCTATCCAGTCAGTGATGCCATCCAACCATCTCATCCTCTGCCGTCATCTTCTCCTCCTGCCTTCAGTCTTTCCCAGCATCAGGGTCTTTTCCAGTGAGTCAGTTCTGTACATCAGGTGGTCAAAGTATTGGCATTTCAGCTTCATCATCAGCCCTTCCAATGAATATTCAGGACTGATTTTCTTTAGGATTGACTGGTTTGATCTTGCAGTCCAAGGGACTCTCAAAAGTCTTCTCCCACAACTTAGTGACTGAACAATGAACAAAAAGCTGATAAGGGTAAGCTAATAACCTTGAGGGTTTCCCTGGTGGCTCAGATGGTAAAGAATCTGCCTGCAGTGCAAGAGATCAGTGTTCAGCCCCTCAGTCGGGACGGTCCCCTGGAGAAGGAACTGGCAATCCACTCCAGTATTCCTGTCTGGAGAATTTCATGGACAGAGGCATCTCTGAATATCTCTATTCTTGTCTAGAGAATCCCAGGGACAGAGGAGCCTGGTGGGCTGCTGTCCATAGGGTCGCACAGAGTCAGACATGACTGAAGCGACTTAGCATGCATGCATGCATGCATTGGAGAAGGAAATGGCAACCCACTCCAGTATTCTTGCCTGGAGAATCCCAGGGATGGGAGCCTGGTGGGCTGCCATCTATGGGGTCGCACAGAGTCGGACATGACTGAAGTGACTTAGCAGCAGCAGCAGCAGCAGCAATACAGAGGAATATTGGAATATCTCTCATGATATCTCTCATAGATAACCTTGAGAGAGACTAAATAACTTGCTTAAGGTTGTATGTAGCAGGACCAGGGTCCAACCACCTGGATTTCTAAGTTCCAGGACACTCTCCTGCCTCCCCAGTGTCACACCAACTTAGATTTATTCAAATGATAAAGTCAAGTGAAAACTTTCTGCCTGATTTTATGGAAGGCATCCATTATGTGTATATATATGTATTTGTGTATGTATTGATATATATATTAATATATAAGCATATGTATATACACATATATACATACACACACATATATATATATATAGTTTTTTTTTTTTAAAAGACCAGGCATATTATGGAGAGATAGTTTGTCCAGAGCAAAGTACACTGGTTCAAAGTTCCTCAAGTTGAGTTCTAGTTTTGTCACTATGTGATCTGGATGGGGGCTTCCCCATTGGCTCAGTGGTAAAGAATCTGCCTGACACGCAGGAGACAGGAGATGGGAGTTCAGTCCTTGGGTTGGGAAGATCCCTTGGAGCGGGAAATGGCAACCCACTTCAGTACCCTTGCTTAGAAAAGTCCATGGACAGAGGAGTCTGGCAGGCTACAGTCCAAGGGATCACAACAAGTTGGACACAACTGAGAACACTTGCATGTGACTTGGATAAATAATTGAACTTCTGAAGTCTTTAATTTCTGAGTCTATAATTAGTATTGTATCTGGTGATCTCGCAGATTTTTTGAGCTTGAAATTTTTGTGATAGATCCACTCAGATGATCAAACTATCAAAAAGTTCAATAATTTGAAGATTTATTAATAGATTATATCTGGGTACACATTTTTTTTTCCTCAATATTTTTCTCAATTACAAAAAGCACTGTTTATGTTAGTGGGCCTTAACATATCAGAAACACTAGAGGAAAATGAAAGGCAAAGAGGATTCTCACAGACAAATAATTCCCTGAGAAGGTTCTACTTAGAAGTCTCTGTCACTTAATCAAGAGATCACTTAGGTGTCTTTTGAATTTAGTAAAGGAACTATTATAATATCAAAAACATTTTATTTTGGGACCAGAAATATCAATAGGAACATAATCTAATTATTTTTAAATAGACTGATAATTAGATAAAATGATAAACTTTACGATCTAAAAATCATTTTGTCCAATTTTCTCTCTTTACAGGTTAGAAGAGTATCAAAGAGAAGAATAGAGTTGCCCAAATTTGCGATAGATTATTGACCCTGAATGGGGCCTGAACCCAAATGCTGCTCTTTGATTTCCTATTCAAGGAGCTCTTTCCTTAGCCATCTGCAAGCTTCAGATCTTTTCTCTTCCCCTGGTGACTTGATCCCTTGCTCTGTCTGAACAAAGGCTCACATCCATCTTTATTGTCCCTCAGCACCCAGGTAACCTTCCTCAAAAGATTTCATATCTCTGTTGCACTGTTTACACCTCTGATGCCCCTCACTGCCCACAGAGTACAATTTATGTTGTTTAAACATTCCTCTTCCTTCAGGAAGCCTTCCGAGATTCCCCATAGCTACAGTCATGACTCCAAGTTTGGAAATTCTCTAACATGATAACTCTCACATAACAATTTTCAGCATTACTTTATACCATAGTTATTGGTGTATTTTGTTTCATTTTTTTCTTAATTTTTATTGGAGTATAGTTGCTTTATAATGAGAGTTTCTACTGTATAACAAAGTAAATCAGCTATACATGTCTGTATATATATGTATATGTATATGTGTGTGTGTATATATATATATATATATATATAAATCCTCTTTTTTGGATTGTCTTCCCATTCAGGTCAAGCACAGAACACTGTTTAGGGTTCCCTGAGCCATACAGTAGGCTCTAATTAAAAATATGAAAATACAGCTATCATATGATCCAGCAATCTCACTACTGGATATATACCCAGACGAAACCCTAATTCAAAAGGATACATGCACCCCAATGTTCATAGCATCACTATTTACAATAGTCAAGATGTGGAGGCAACAACTTAAATGTCCATGGATGGATGAATGGAAAAGAAGATGTTGTACATATACACAATGAAATATTACTCAGCCATAAAATGGAATTAAGCTGGGTGATTTATAAAGACATGGATGGACCTGGAGACTATCACTGGTGTCATTTTTAAAACATTTCTTTTATTTAGTGCGAGCTTTTAAGGTATGGAGTCATGGGTAAGGCAATTAGCATAAGGCTTGGTGCTTTGAAGAGAGTTGTTAAATATGAATTCTTCTCATTAGACATTTATGTTTTTCTTGTACCTCATCCCATCTCTCAGAAAGAAATCAGTGGGTTTCATTTTTTGAATGAGTAATGTGGTCTGACAACCTCTGGGAGCAAATGCCTCTCTATGCGGCCTCTAAGCGTGCTTCTCCCACCACTGCCGTGACCTCCCATCTCACTCCCACTGGTCTACAGGCTGATGGCTCATCAAGGTCAGCTCAGACCTTGACTCCTTTCCACCCATAACATGGCTCTTCCCACCGCTGGTCCCCTTCCTCTGATCTCTGTCAGCATGTGTGATTGGTTTTAGTGAATTAGTTTTTCTCCCTCATTGCTAGGAAATTTTCATTTGTCCATGAAATTACAAAGCTATGTAGTCTAGTCAAAGCTACGGATTCTCCAGTAGTCATGTATGGATGTGAGAGTTGGACTATAAACAAAGCTGAGTGCCGAAGAATTGATGTTTTTGAACTGTGATGTTGGAGAAGACTCTTGAGAGTCCCTTGGATTGCAAGGAGATCAAACCAGTCAATCCTAAGGCAAATCAGTCCTGAATATTCATTGGAAGGACCAATGCTGAAGCTGAAGCTCCAATCTTTTGGTCATCTGATACAAAGAACTGACTCACTGGAAAAGACTCTGATGCTGGGAAAGATTGAAGGCAGGAGGAGAAGGGGAAGACAGAGGATGAGATGGTTGGATAGCATCACTGACTCAATGGACTGAGTTTGAGCAAGCTCTGGGAGTTGGTGATGGACAGGAAGCCTGGTGTACTGCAGTCCATGGGGTTGCAAAGAGTCGGACACGACTGAGCGACTGAACTGACTGATTAATTACAGCATGAAACCTGCTTTACACTACTTGTATTTTTCAATACATGTTCATAGATGGAATGAGTTCAACTTAGTTAATTTAGAATATTTGAATAACACATTGAGACTACAGAGGCACAACTTACTGTTCTGAGGGAACTTTCTGCTCTCCTGAAATAGTTATTCAAGCTCCCCAAAGCTTCTCTGGTGGCTCAGTGGTAAAGAATCCACCTGCCAATGCAGGAGGCATGGGTTGGCTCCCTGGGTTGGTAAGACTCCCTGGAGAAGGAAATGGCAATCCACTCCAATATTCTTGCCTTGGAAATCCCATAGACAGAGAGTCTGGTGGACTACAGTCCATGGGTTCACAAAGAGTTGGACACAACTTAGCGACTAAACAACAGCAAAGCTGTTTGGTTTCCATTTGTACATAAAGCACCAGCAATGTCATTTTCCCTTCATTTCAGTCTTATTTCCCAGCGTTTCAATAAATCCCTTCAAAGGAATCACTGGGATATAAACCACAATCTAATAGGGCAAACAAACATGAATTACCAACTCCTGGACTCTATTCTCATTACTTTTCCATAGTCAAGTTCTTTTTAGAAATGTGGGTAGTTTTATTTCTATCATGTGCAGGGCTGAACACTGTGATGTTCAGGCATGGACCTCCCTACTGAATCCAAAATCTGATCTAAGTCTTCAGCCCCTCATATCAGCAGAATAATCAAGGTTATAATGGACCAGGCAGACTTCCAGGGTCACCTGTATCTCTAACTTTGATATATTTGGCCTAGAAGTTCTCCTTCTTAGAGCTTGTCCCCTCATGAGTTTCCAAGATGGAAAATTCTGATTTTTTTTTTTAACTTTTTATTTTGTGCTGAAATATAGTTGATGAACAGTGTTCCGTTAGTTTCAGGTGTACACCAAGGTGAAAATATTGACTTTTAAAGAAATGATAAAATGAAAATACTTTCTATGGTTTAGGAGACTGGGGAACACATAGATGACATTTAGAAGTCAGTTGTTGCAAAAATATGTGTGTCGGAGGTGATTATCAAAAGATTAAGAAAACTTGGTAAAGAATTGTTTTTATTAAATTAAACTGAGAAAACAACTTTTTTAGATGTAACTATGGCTTAGATGTAATTATGAAGCTTAATTATTACCAGGAGATCCTACCTGCAGTATCTTATTCAGGCCTCTGGAAATACACTTGTTTGCATTTTTCTCTTTCACTTTCTACTCAAAGAATTAGCTTGGTTCCATTTTCTTTCATCTTTCTGTAACACTTTTTCTCCCCATTTCTCTGCTACTACCTTCACACATAAACATTTATTTTAAAAAATTATCAGTCTATTTTACTCTTGGGCTTCCTGGGTGGCTCAGACAGTGAGGAATCTGCCTGCAATGCAGGAGACCCAGGTTCAATCCTTGGGTCAGAAAGATCCCCTGGAGAAGGGAATGGCAACCCACCCTAGTATTTTTGCCGGGAGAATCCCATATTTTAATCAATATGCTGGCTGGTAATATGGGCATTCATGGCCAAAGGAGTAACAAATCAAACCTGATTTTGTGAGTAATTGATAATTTGATCATGAAAGACTGTAAGCCTCAGGGACCATGTCTTCCTTGTAAAAAATATAAAGTGACAAAAGTATATGGCTTATGTTATTGCAAGTTAGTCTCAAGAAAATAAATCACCACATTTAAAAGAATTAAAGGCTCACATTCGTATGTGGTGCAATTCAGAGAGAAAAGTTATTATTTGAAATAGCACAAGAGTATCTATCTGCTTACCCATCAATCTATACAATAGAGAGCTCCTAAACTTTACTCTTGCTAGTTTTTTCCATTCCACAGCACTCTCTACCCTCAGAAAAAAAAGGTAAATGGAGCAACCATGTACGTGAAGGAAGACTTTACAAGCAGATAAGTCTTCCACCGCTGAAACCCTGCCAAAGGCAGACTGTGCAGCTCATGTTAAAAGGAGAGGTTGGTTATGACTTGCATGGACCACTCTGGCTTGTCTCATACCAGATAAAATTAATGGCTGAAAAATTCAACTAGACTTTAAAGCAAAATCTTAGATACTAAAACCTGATCTTTATAAGGCTATTATAGCAGCAAATAATATCTCTATGCCAAATACAGATACCTATTTATAAAAGAAAAGAGTTGGACTTAGACAATCACATTGCAGACCAATAAAGCGCCTATTTAAACCTCTCCCTAGACAATGTAATCTATATGACTGCATTATACCCAGAACATGAAAAGGAAGAGAAAAACGTGACTATTCATCTGTTGAATTGGATGAGTAGATTGTACTTATGCTGGGGCATATCTCTAGTCACTTTTCACTAGGAAGTCTTCAGGGCACTGTTGAAGCTAGAAAGCTGTTCCTTAGGTTTCTTGTTTCAGTGAACAGCTGGACATTTAGAGGGGAAACAGACATCATTTCCAGTGAGACAACAAACTATTCAATTTCTAAAATCTGAGTTTATTTATCAAGTGAATAAAATCTTGGGGACATAAAATATGTTATTGATTGTTTCCATATGAAGTAAATGTAAAAAATGAAAAAAGTAATTAGTAATATTTTAAGTAAATGTCAGTGGAATAAACTTGACAGATATTAATATATTTGTGTTATTAGGGGGGGTTTCCCTGCTGGCTCAGATGGTAAAGAATCTGCCTGTAATGCAGGAGACATGGGTTCAACTCCTGGGCCAGGAAGATCCCCTGGAGAAAGGAATGGCTACCCACTCCAGTATTCTTGCCTAGAGAATTCCATGGGCAAAGTATACTTTTAAAAAATAAATATTTATGCTCATCAATAATAATAATAAAGTATTATTATGTATATGTTTTAATATAAATATACTCATCAAAAATAACAAAATATAAATTAAAAATTATAAAAGAGTATACATACTTCTACTCATCAAAAATAATAATAAAATCAATTTTGAATGCAAATTCCTGTCCTTATATATACACAAATGATCTTCATGACTATTATTCTTTAATGGGATATTTTTGATATTGTCATGTATAAAACAATTTTTTATGACAGTTAACTGACCTGAGGAAAAAAAGAGGCTAGGAAATTTTTTTGTTTTTTGGAAATTTTTTGACTGAAAAGTGTTGTAGTTACTTTTCCCTTCACAGATCTGTTCCAGGTTGTACAACTAATGTCATGCCGTTCAAACACAGGTCATTATAAAGTTAGACACTAGGTGGCAATACAAACCCCCCAAACTGGAGGGTAATTGCCTTTGTCTATCATTCTTAAGTCTGAAATCCAGTCTATCTCTGATTTTGAGTTTCACATAAAAATTAGAAATAGAAAAACTGCAATATTTCCATTACTTGTCTATTGCCAGAATGACTCCTTTCTTTTTGATGAACACTTAGCAGTTTAGGCAAGCCAAAATATTTCATATCTTAATGACAGATTAGGAAAATAACCTGAGCATATTTATTAATTTAATTTAGTTGTCATGTATGTATTTTGCTGTAAAAAGGTATTGAAGATAGCACATTGTTTATCAAATGCTGAAAAATATAGTATCATTTTTTGTGCCAAGATATGTGCTTTTACACACGCACATATCTGTGAGTGAGATGCAAACCCACATATTGTATCTTGATACATATCTTTATAACGTATCTTGATACTGATGATTTAGAAACCCTTTTAGCACTCCATTTCTAGTAGAGTGAAGATTTCCCCCCAAAGGGAAAAACAAGTAGTAACCTTATTGCCAATAATGATGTGCTTTCCTCAAAATATGTTAACTGTGAGGAAGAGGAATATTCTGATAAGGAACATAGATTTAACATAATCATATTCATCAGTAATATTCATAAAACTGCTGTAACAGTGTGTTCAAATTCTAGTGTAAATGACAGAGGATTTTGGTGAAGAGGGAGGACAGATAGAGTATTTGAGAAGTGAGGTTCCAATTAAAATGAATATTTATTTTGTTGGCTGTGCTGTATCTTCAGCACAATTACCTTGTCCTAAGCTGGGATGATCACCAGTTCAGTTCTGGGTTCAATTCAAGATGCTGAATGCCATGGACAGGGTCTGTATGGCTGTAGCACTTGGTTACTTTCAAATTGCCTCCAGTATTCTTAACCTTACATGAAGTGAGTTGAATTTGGAAGGAATTTTTCTAGTGAAGTAATCATAACACCTTTTTAAGTTCAGTACCAGTCCAGGTTTTTGAAGTTATTTTCATGATTATGTGCTGTCAGTGTTAATAGGTGATATTCCAGAGATTGAGTGGTTTTGAAAATATGCATTTTCAGTTTATCAGATTAAAAACTTATTCCAGATTAAAGGAATCTAGAGATACAGCAGCTAGATACAGTGTGTGATTCTTGCTTGAATCCTGGATCCAAAAAGTAAAGCATTGAGGGCTGTAGAACACATTCTCCAGTGTGTTTGACATTGTAGTGTTGTAGGAAAACATTCTTGCTCTTAAGTGATAAAACTGAAGTGTTTAAGAGTTGAAGAGTTACATTATTCTTCAAAGAGATAAGCATGAAAAAGCATATCTATGCATATGGAGAGAAGAAAATAAGCAAATAAAGCAAAGTATTTATAAAGGGAAAACCTAGGATGAGTTAGTGTTCATTCTGTTCTTTTAACTTGTAGGTTTGACATTTTTCAAAACAAAAAATTGGGAAAAATGAATTTTCTCTCTGAAAATATAACACCATAGAAAATAAATAATATCAATATCCTTTTCTACTTACCCAGAATAGGCTATTTTCTCTAGATGAAATGTGATCTAGACATATCAAAATTAAGATTGACTTGATGTAACTGACAAAAATTTTTGTCTTACAGATAAGATAGCAATGATGATACTTGTTTCTTAAATAGATCATAGGGATAAATTTGGGAAAAAATCTGAATTTTTTATAAGAAAATCTACCATCTCTACCATACTCCCAATTGCCCCAGGCTGAATCACTGGGCATTCAGTATACAATATACCATGGAGGCTGAATCAGTCCTGCTCAGCAAATCAAAACTATGCTTCTAAAAATAAAATATTTTAACCAGAACCAGAGCCTCAGCCTCCTAAGTGATGTATCTGTCACAGTGTTATCTATCTAAAGAATTTCCTTATAGGATATGTGCTTATAATCATCTCAATGTCAGTAAACAATTCAAAAGAACAAAGGATTAGGAAATAGCAAATATGGAATATTAATAACCATATTTTGTTACTGAAACTGCTGGGAGATCTGGCTTCTGGGACATCATGTAAATGAAGAAAGCTGTTAAACTTGTGCTAGTTCTAGTTAGCAAAACAACCATGAAATGCTGCTTATTTATATGTGCTCCACATCGTTCAAAATGATTGAGGCTTTGATTTGCATTTCTCTAATAATGAGTGATGTTGAGCATCTTTTCGTGTGTTTGTTAGCCATCTGTATGTCTTCTTTGGAGAAATGTCTGTTTAGTTCTTTGGCCCATTTTTTGATTGGGTCATTTATTTTTCTGGAATTGAGTTTCAGGAGTTGCTTGTATATTTTTTAGATTAATCCTTTGTCTGTTTCTTCATTTGCTATTATTTTCTCCCAATCTGAGGGCTGTCTTTTCACCTTACTTATAGTTTCCTTTGTAGTGCAAAAGCTTTTAAGTTTCATTAGGTCCCATTTGTTTAGTTTTGCTTTTATTTCCAATATTCTGGGAGGTGGGTCATAGAGGATCCTGCTAAGATTTATGTCAGAGAGTGTTTTGCCTATGTTCTCCTCTAGGAGTTTTATAGTTTCTGGTCTTACATTTAGATCTTTAATCCATTTTGAGTTTATTTTTGTGTATGGTGTTAGAAAGTGTTCTAGTTTCATTCTTTTACAAGTGGTTGACCAGTTTTCCCAGCACCACTTGTTAAAGAGGTTGTCTTTTTTCCATTGTATATCCTTGCCTCCTTTGTCAAAGATAAGGTGTCCATAGGTTCGTGGATTTATCTCTGGGCTTTCTATTCTGTTCCATTGATCTATATTTCTGTCTTTGTGCCAGTACCATATATACGGAATTTAGAAAGATGGTAACGATAACCCTATATGCAAAACAGAAAAAGAAACACAGAAGTACAGAACAGACTTTTGAACTCCGTGGGAGAAGGTGAGGGTGGGATGTTTCAAAAGAACAGCATGTATATTATCTATGGTGAATCAGATCACTAGCCCAGGTGGGATGCATGAGACGAGTGCTCGGGCCTGGTGCACTGGGAGGACCCAGAGGAGTCGGGTGGAGAGGGAGGTGGGAGGGGGGATCGGGATGGGGAATACGTGTAACTCAATGGCTGATTCGTGTCAATGTATGACAAAACCCACTGAAATGTTGTGAAGTAATTGGCCTCCAACTAATAAAATAAAATTAAAAAAAAAATGATTGAGGCAAACACACAATAAAGGAAAAATTTAAGACGTGAATGGCTTAAAAAAGGGAATTACATCCATTTGTTGCCGTGGCACATGTTAAGGTATAAAAATAATCTAAATTCATGTGTCAGGCTTTTAACAAATGAATAGAAATTTAGTTTCATCTAGTTTTCATGTGTCTTCTGAATGAAATTATATATTTCAAGCTTGCTTTGTTGAGATAATAGGATTTGAACTGGATGCTTAAATATAATTGATGTATTTTATTTTCATTATACATTTGCTTAGCATACTTCCACAAATGTAGCAATTTTTTAAACAATCTGGCTTATAAACACATCTACTTTTAGAGCCATTTAAAGAATATGGGACTTAATCTCTGATAAACAACCATTTTTCCAGAATAATACAACTAAGATGCCTTTCTCAAATCATGGTACTCTTGCCTGTATTTTTTTTACAGTTTAAATTATTTACTGGATTTCTTAAAAATTGGAGCTAGCCCCCTGCCTAGTTTCAAAGTACTGTCACATTATTGGTTTCTTGAGGCCCTAAATTGCTTTCTGAATGGCAGAGTGTGTTTACTTATTTACAGTTGGATCTATCGGAAGAAAACATTTTTAGGAGCGAAACATATATATATTATTACATGTCAGATATACATATTATCAGGTTATGCAGGACACAAATGATAAGTTAAATAGAAGAAAAAAACTTTAGGATAAAACTTTAAATAATTTTAAGAACATGCTTTCAGTCATATCTAAAAGCATGCATAAAAAAATTGAATAAAAAACTTCAGCATTTTACAAGCCACAATGTATATCTTACACTTAATACCTTACATTTATTTTTTAAAACAGTTCCCCTAGACATGTGGGAGGCTGAGAAAAGGGGGAAATATCATATTATCTCTAAGGAGGAAACAAAAATCTCTATTTTATAGTTAGGAAAAAAGTTTGTTAAGCAGAGAGGACGTTGTAATTTAAATTTCTTAACGGGAAGACAAAATTCTCAGGGAGAAGAGCTTAATTTCTTGGTTCTTCTATTCTGGAATCAACTTCTGGATCTTGAAACAAGGTGTGAAAGATGTTTGCTTTTGGCCACCTTTAGACGTACTGCGCTGTCCCCAGGAGTTAAGAGAACACCCATACCCCCACAGCACCCCAGGGCCAGTTGCGGCTTCCTGCCAGGTTTGCTAGGAAACCAAGAGTGAGGACAAGCAGCTCTCCTAACCCAAACACAGGCGCAGGTGGCAGCACATTGGGATCTTCTGGGGGCGTCTCTGGATGAGGGACGTCCCTGGATCCCTAGAGACTTTGTGCAGAAAGACAGTGGATTTTCAGTTGAGCCAGGAGATTCAGGCTTAGCTCTGCCTTCTCTTTTGATAACACGTAATTTATCTCCTCAATTTCAAAACCCAGTTCAATGACTAGCGGAGAGTCATGTAAGTAAAGGCTAGGTTCTCCCCAGAAAGCTTTGACACTGAGATCC
Source organism: Muntiacus reevesi (assembly GCF_963930625.1). Taxonomy (NCBI): domain Eukaryota; kingdom Metazoa; phylum Chordata; class Mammalia; order Artiodactyla; family Cervidae; genus Muntiacus; species Muntiacus reevesi. Next base: position 6,048,305 of record NC_089265.1, on the reverse strand, counting down.
TTGTCGCTTCCCATGGGCTCTGGTTTTCTTCCGTACAGAGTAAAAGCCAGCTTTCTTACGTTCAGAGTAAAAATGGAAGAAAAAGAAAACTTTCAAAAGAGAGATTGCCTTGCTTATAAAAAGCGTGAACTCTTTTCAGATGTACCCATCTTGAACGGCTCATCGGGCTGAGAGGTGGTGATGGGTCAGGAAACTGACAGGGTCCTGGGGAGGCTGAAGCTTGGGCTTAGTTGGGAGGCATGGTCAGCATGGCCACGTAACTTCCTGTCTTTGATTTTTCCCAGGTTGGCGCTCACCTGGCTTTTAGGCTTGTCCTTCCTTTCAAGCAACATTTATTGTGCATGTACTACGTGCAGGTTTATAATATACCCTGGGCTCACATTTTCTAAAGAGCAATCTGGATGATCTTCCCGCAATCCTCTACACTACCAAAGATTTTCTTCCTTAATTTTGATAAACATCATTTTAGTTAGGACCATGGTACCATACTTCAAAGGTAACTCAAGACATCATGTTATCGGGGTGGTAATTACTTTTAGTCAAGTCAAAATTCCATTCTTTTTCAGTTGAAATACAAAGAAAACTTTGTCAGTCTCCCTCCTACCTTTCAATTTTTACTAAGGAAAGCGCTAATTATTAACCAGTCAAAGATCACCGAATCTTTGTTCCAAGAGCCTATTTACTTTTTAATTCAAGAATCATCTTCTTTCATTGTTATCAACTAGACAGTGAGATCTCTTTTTTTGATAGAACATATCTTTAAATTAATACTGTCCTCATACCAGCGCTTCTCTTCTCCTTGAAGTGAGAAGCTACCCCAAAGTTGAGATGCTATTTATAGGAAACCAGAAAATATTGCATCATATGAAAAAAGAATTTTTTTTGTGCTAGCAGAAAATCTGACATATATAAAGTAGAATTGTCCCTCCATATCTGTGGGTTCTCCATACATTCAACCAACTGTGGATCAACAATATTTCTTTAAAAATTCCAGAAATTTCCAAAAAGTAAAACTAGATATTCACAACTCTTTATATAGCATCTACATTGTATTAAGTATTGTAAATAATCTAGAGATGATGTAAAGTAAATAGGAGGATATGAGTAGGTTATGGGCATATAGTACAACACTTTTTATTTTTGATATCTGAAAGTGGAGAGGGTGTCCTGGAATCAATATGTACCAAGGGACGACTGTATACAATTACGGCCTTGACTTATGAGTCCATAGAAACGAGTATTCTTATGCCGAGTTTTTAAGCTGATGTTTTGTGCTGGTTATTTATTTTGTCCTTTGCTGGTAGACAATTGTATGTTCTAAAAGATGAAGGAAAGTTTATGTAAATAAAATTTGAAATCGAAAACTTGTTATCCACAAACACTAACTCGGTCTCTCTTGAGGCATGGAAAAAAGCTACTGGTATTTTATCAATAGGAAACCTGTGGCACCTTGGCTGCCAGTATCCTCAGCGGCTTCCTTGAGAATTACTCACCTGGATGGTTGTTAGAATGCGTTTATAGATAGATAGATAGATAGATAGATAGATAGATAGATAGATAGATATAGCTGTGAAAAAAATCAATAGTTTCTTTTCCTGTCAACTTTCTTATCTTCTTGAATTTTCTAAATTTTTTAAGTTTTGTTTTAGGTTTTACTCGATTCCCCACATTGATGAACCAAAGGGAAAAAAAATGCCCATTTTCAAAACATGCAAAATGAAGCAAAATGAACAGCTATATGCCTCAGATATATACTAGGAGTAGTTTTCTTTTACTATTATTTAAATCACTTTCAATTGCACTTATTCTCCTTTGTATTTATTTTGCATTGCTTTTTATATAATTGTCCTTCCCCCATATTACCCCTGTTTTCTACTCCATCCCTACTCAAACGTTACCAGTGATCACAAGCTAATGCCACTAAACAGGCTATAGGACATTCACTCATTTAATTCTCTGACGTTGAGTTCCTGCTCCTTCACATCATAAACAGTCATCACTTTGATCTTTTTAAAATGGGGGAATGAATGTTTTAGTAAAGTTGAATTAAAAACCCTGATATTTTCAATGAATGGCTGAACTCAATTGCTAGCTTTCCCTTTCACTCAGGAAATCCCAAGTGCATTGAGGGACCAGTTTAGGCTTCAAAGAAAATACAAAAACTCAGTGCCTATTTGCAGAAGTTCCATTGAAAACAGTCACTGGTCTGTCACAGTGTAATGAACCCCTGATTCATTCAAGAGAGTTTAAAAGGATTCAAGAGAGTTTAAAAAATGAGTTTGACTTTAAATGACAATAAAAGTAGGGGCAATGGAGGTTGCAGGGTGGAGAAGGAAATGACCAAGAAAAGAAAATATTTTAACTTTTATGCCTTGTAACGCTTTGCCTTATGAATCATTGTATCAAAATTTTAAAATGAGAGAATGCTATCACTCAGATTTTTGCAATATTTTCCCCCTTTTAATTTCACTAAGAACCTTCTAGAGTTTCACATTGGAAGCATTTACTATTCCCGCCCCTCCCCCAAAAGAAAATCCAACATGTACTTTTAAATGAAAACGGAATTAAAATAAGTGAATTCTAATAGGTATGGTGGTTGAACATAGCTTTACTCTTCACATGCTTTTCATCCTATCATATTTTGGGGGCTCACTTTGTCTTTTTCACAATGTCTTTTGATTTTAGGAAGATTCTTTCCTTTAAGCCTACCCTTCCAGTTCATCCTTTAACAAGCTGAAAATGCTCAATTAATGTCTGCTATTAGAAGAAGGTGGCACTAGTGGTAAAGAACCTGCCTCCCAATGCAGGAGACGTAAGAGATGCAGGTTTGATCCTTGGGTTAGGAAGATCCCCTGGAGAAGGAAATGACAACCCACTCACTATTTTAGCCTGGAGAATCCCATGGACAGAGGAGCCTGGTGGGCTATGGTCCGTAGGTTCGCCAAGTTGGACACGACTTAAGCGACTGAGCATGCATGGATGCATTAGATGACTTTCATAGCCTTTGTGTGCTGTGCTTAGTCACTCAGTTGTGTTCATAGCCTTTAAATTTTAGTTTTGTACCTCGGGAGAGAAGCGAACACGCATGCGCGCACACAAACACACACACACACACACACACACACACACACACACAAAGCAAGCTCTATTCACTAACAGAATTTTAATTTGTTCATCCTTATGGTAAAGAAAAGCAATTGTTTTGTTTATCTGTGTAGCCTTCCAAGAGAACTTCCTTCTTTGCAACTGAAAATGTTGCATGTATTTTGGGTGCAGAGACCGGTAGCTGTAACTGTGGTAACTTTACTATTCCCAGCAACAAGCACAAGCTTAGGATGGAGTTCTTTTCCATAATGTGCACCTTGAGAGAGATACTTTTGAAAAATAATTGGAGTGAGTGATCAAGTATTTGTTCTCTCGTGGGCCTGAAGAACTCTGTGTCAGTGGAGTGTGTGCCTGCTCTAGAGTTGGAGGAATAAGCCTACTTTTGTGGTCTTAAAGATCTTTAAATTTTACCATTGAATGAAGTGTCAAGAGAGTTTGAAAACAAGCAAGTTCTACAAAAGGTCAAAATCCTAAAAAAAAAAAAAAAAGGAAGGAAGGAAAAGAAATGAAAGGATTACCCAAAGAATAGACTCTTAACAGAGATGATGATTCAGATTTATGTTGATGTAAATCTACTATAAAGTAGAAAAATTTAAAAGAAAGGTTTGTGCTGAGAAAGCATGACGGGTCATTGATATTATGACTGTCTTCATGATTATCATTGACAGCTATGTTTATGACCAAATAAAGCAGATGGCACTTCAGTTTATTATCAGAGACAGTCAACCAAAGTGAATTAAGAATGCATTATTTAAACAATCATAAACAAGCATCTCCACTTAATAGATAAGAATAGACCAGAGAAGGAAGATGGTGTTCACGTGGTCAGTGAATTTAGGAACAAGTTTTTTTTACTTTAAAACAGTGAACTTTTCATGTATGACTTTGAATCCATGAGTATGAGTTTAAATCTGAACAGAATATATTTCTTTGTGTTTTGCTTGAGTGTTCATGATGTACCAGACTAAGCTAATATACAATTTACAATGTTGATCAGTTCACTTCAGTTGCTCAGTCGTGTCCCCATGGACTGCAGCATGCCAAGCTTCCCTGTCCATCACCAACTTCCAGAACTTGCTCAAACTTGAGTTGCTGATGCCATCCAACCATCCCATCCTCTGCTGTCCCCTTCCCCTCCTGCCTTCAGTCTTTCCCAGCATCAGGATCTTTTCCAATGAGGCAGTTCTTTGGTTCAGGTGGCCAAGGTATTGGAGATTCAGCTTCAGCATCAATCCTTCCAAAGAATATTCAGGACTGGTTTCCTTTAGGATGGACTGTGTGGATCTGTTTGCTGTCCAAGGGACTCTCAAGAGTCTTCTCCAACATCACAAGTCAAAAGCATCAATTCTTCGGCACTCAGCTTTCTTTATAGTCCAACTCCCATATCTGTACATGACTCCTGGAAAAACCATAGCTTTGACTAGATGGACCTTTGTCCATCACTAGCAAAGTGATATCTCTGCATTTTAATATGCTGTCTAGGTTCATCATAACTTTTCTTCCAAGGAATAAGTGTCTTTTAATTTCATGGCTGCAGACACCACCTGCAGTGATTTTGGAGCCCAAGAAAATAAGGTCTGTCACTGTTTCCATTGTTTCCCCATATATTTGCCATGAGGGATGCCATGATCTTAGTTTTCTGAATGTTGAGTTTTAAGCCAGCTTTTACACTCTCCTCTTTCACTTTCATCAAGAGGCTCTTTACTTCTTCTTCACTTTCTGCCACTAGGGTGGTGTCATCTGCAATCTTGATTCAGCTTGCACTTCATCCAGCCCAGCATTTTGCATGATGTACTCTGCATATAAGTTAAATAAGCAGGGTGACAACATATAGTCTTGACATACTCCTTTCCCGACTTGGAATCATTCTGTGTTTCATGTCTGGTTCTAACTGTTGCTTCTTGATCTGCATACAGATATCTCAGGAGGCAAGTCAGGTGGTCTGGTATTCCCACCTCTTGAAGAATTCTCCACAGTTTGTTGTGATCCACACAGTCAAAGGCTTTGGTATAGTCAATAAAGCAGAAGTAGATATTTTTTTGGAACTCTCTTGCTTTTGCTATGTTCCAACAGATGTTGGCAATTTGACCTCTGGTTCCTCTGCCTTTTCTAAATCCTGCTTGAACATCTGGAAGTTCTCAGTTCACTTGGAGAATTTTGAGCACTGCTTTGCTAGCTTGTGAGATGAGTGCAATTGTGTGTCAGTTTGGACTTTCTTTGGCATTGCCTTTCTTTGGGATTGAAATGAAAACTGACCTTTTCCAGTCCTATAGCCACTGCTGAGTTTTCCAAATTTGCTGGCATATTGATGTAGCGCTTTAACTAAATCATCTTTTAGGGTTTGAAATTACTCAGGTGGAATTCCATCACCTCCACTCGCTTTGTTCATAGTCATGCTTCCTAAGTCCCACTTGACTTTGCATTCCAGGATGTCTGGCTATAGGTGAGTGACCACACCACTGTGGTTATCTTGGTCCTAAAGACCTTTTTTGTATAGTTCTTCTGTGTATTCTTGCCACCTCTTCTTAATATCTTCCGCTTCTGTTAGGCCTTTATTATGCCCATCTTTGCATGAAATGTCTAATTTTCTTGAAGAGATTTCTAGTCTTTCCCATTCTATTGTTTTTGTCTATTTCCTCTATATAAGAGGAAGGGTTTCTTATGTCTCCTTGCTATTCTTTGGAACTCTGCAGTCAGATGGGTATCTTTCCTTTTCTTCTTTGCCTTTAAATTCTCTGCTTTTCACAGCTATTTGTAAGGCCTCCTCAGACAACCATTTTGCCTTTTTGCATTTCTTTTTCTTGGGGATGGTCTTGATCACTTCCTTCTGTACAATGACACAAACCTCTGTCCATAGTTTTTTATGCACTCTGTCTATCAAATCTAATTCTTGAATCTATTTGTCACAATGTTCATGTGTGGCTCAAGTCAGGAATTTTTCCCCCATCTTTTATAAGCACAGGCTGTGTGACTCTTAGCAACTAATTTGGTGGTAATTTCCCACAGTTCCTCTAGAAATTAATAACATTTCATCTTCTTTCCTGTAAATCTTATCAATTTAGGCTCCAATACCTGGAGATCTTTAAACAATTGATAAGACTTATGGTGAATGTTTAGAAAACTTGCACTGAAGATTTTAGGCTCATATTGTTTCAATCCTTTTCTTAGTTAACAATTTCTTTTAGGTTGATAAAGGAACTGCACCTATAGATGCTTATTTAAGACAGTCACTTCTGAAATAACACTTTATCAGCATTTTGACATCCTAATATATATTAAATTAATCACCCTAATTGGCAATATTTATCAACCTGAAATGTGGATTTTATTTCTGTCTTAAAAAGCAGGTGAACTAGTGTGACAAAATCAGAACATTATGGGAACCACTTTCTGGGATACAAAATGGATGGAAGAGGACAATGTGCTTTTGATATCTGTCTTTGAGGCTTCCCCTAAAATGTGATTTGCCAAAGACCTCTGTGGATGAATGGCATAGGCTTCCTCATTTTGCTTAACAGATAAAATGAAAACCAGTAACACAAATGATAGGAAGAAGATGGTTTTAAAAAAACCAATTCCTTCCTGTTGTGTGGGTGTATGTTAGTTGCTCAGTCTTGTCTAGCTCTTTGCAATCCCACAGACTGTAGCCCACCAAGCTCCTCTGTCCATGGAATTCAACAGGCAAGAATATTGGAGTGGGTTGCCATTCTCTTCTCTGGGGCATCTTCCCAACCCAAGGACTGAACCTGGGTGTCCTTCATTGCAGTGCCACCAGGGAAGCCTTCCTTCCTATTGCCTATATTTTAATGTTTAAACTTCAAAATTGAGAGTAGAAATGGAAACACAAAACCTGCCAAATCCTGGTCACTTCAGAAAATAAATGGCACATTTAATTGAATCCATCATTATCCAATAAATGTACAGGAAGAGAATAATCAATGGATTATTGGTAAAAAAAAAAAAAAAAAAAACAACAACCACTTATTGATTTGTTTTCTAAGTTTAAAAAAATGATCCAAATCATAGGGAAACTCTTTAAAGGAAAGTGCTAAAAATATTCTTTAAAAACACATGGTAAAAGCTGACATTTCAGACTCAAAAGAAAGTAACATTTGGCAAAGGCCTACTCTCATGATGTGTTAGTTATGTTTAACTCTGGTATTTTTTTTTTTTTAACAAATGACTGAACCTGGACCTCAGGTTCCCTGGGCCAAGACATCATCTTTTATGACACATTTCTACACAAACATACTCCCCCAAGGTCATCACTCACCTTCTTAAACACCAGGGGAGCACAAGCCAACGTTTTAATTTACAGAGCAAATTTATACACAGTACTAAAAGACACAGGCTCCTATAGGGGGCTGCCACCAAGGTACAGAAGCATATGGAGTGGCTCAGGGCGGCCAGAAAGTCTTTTATATTTTGCCGGTGCATTTACACTCACATTCTTACTCTCTCTTAACCTCTTTTTTTCTTTTTTTTTTCTGTAAAAGTTGTAACCAACGCCAGCACCCTGCTTGAAAAAGTACAAGAAGTCATGGTTCAGAAAGAACAGGGTTGGAATAGTGGGTTCTTGCTATAATAGGAAGCAAAATGAGAAACCAGCACCAGGAAGATGAACAAATGAATTAGCGGCTGGAAGTCTCCTTTGGGCCCCTCCAGATGCATGACCCCATGAAATTAGCAAGCAAATAACAATCACTGCTACTAGTTTTTAAATTTAAGAATATTTCTGGTAGGAATTTTAGGCTACATATCGTTTTTCACTTCTAATGTTCATTTAGAAATCTCTTTCACCAGAAACATCTTTGCTCCTTTCGCCCATTTTTCTGAATTCTTTTTTTTTTAATCACTATGTTTTCTTGGTAAGATAAGGAAGAGAAAATTGAGAAATAATCAAAGTATGTCATGGAGAAGAAAGTAGGGAAGGCTAAGTTTTGTGGAGATACAAAGAAAGGCATATTAGAGAAAAACAATTCATGAGTCAAATGACCAACTGTTTTTCCCCATTCCCCCTTTTAAAAATCAGTCTTGTTATCCAAAATAAATTTGACTTATTTGTGGTTGAAAGATTCAAAACCGTATCAAAATCTACATCACACATGCTCTCTTTCCTTTAGTTATGTCTGCTTAGACATTGTTTGTCTCAATAGAATAAGGAAATTTTGCTAAAGGATGTTTGAGATTGGTGTGTGTGTGTGTGTGTGTGTGTGTGTGCAAGCACATGCATGCGTCTTTTTTTCTCTTGAAGTTCTGGTTCCTTAACTCTGTACTAGCATCCCTTTCATAAACAACCCTCCTCCTTCTTCTGAGTTTCTCTTTATTTATTCCTTCATTAAATATTTATTAGATGAATAGATAGACCACCTTTAAAAACTTTTGCCTACTTTCAATAAAGACACCAACATTTTGAAATGTTTTGTCACTTCTTCTTTCTCTTTTTTTCTATATCTTTGATTCCACACAGGAAGAAGGAAAGAAATAGAGATACATTTTCTTTAAGCAGAACAACTGACTGGTTTTCATCCAGTCGTCATTCAACATGAATTCACTGAGTTTCTACAAGAAACTGGGAACGGTTCTAGCCACTGACCTGTGACGGTTACTTTTCTAAGTGTCTCCATGAAAATGCTGTTCTTTGATTGGTGGATTCATCCTGATAGTCTAATGTTTGTGTTTACTTGTTCTCAACTTTTATATACTTCTTCATTGTCTCATCATAAAGAAAAAGTCAGAATTTTCTAAACCAAGATCTGTTGAACACCAGCAACTTGTAGATATTAATGGGTAAAAATTTTAAATCCTGGAGTAAAGTACATTTTGGCATGGTTACACGCTCTGTAACCTCCTAGGAGACAGATAGCAATACTGAAAGTTTTGCTGAAGTTATACTGCAAAGCAACAGTTTAACTTTGTCTAATCTTGTATTTTTCAAACATTCCTGATGGCAAAACTGATTTTCAGAGAATGTCTATTAATATCTTGCTGGATACTCAGTTTCAGAGATACCACTTGTTATGGTTAACAAGTTCCCATGCATGAGTTCAAACTAAGGAGAACACAACTGTGATGATTATGATAAGAAGATGCATTTGATAGAAAGCGAGTAGATGGACAGATAACTTGCTCTAAGTTGAGAGGACACAGATAACATCACTGCCACTGGTTTTGGCACATTTTGGCCTGAGAAATGATAAAAAGCCAGATTTAGAAATGAGCCAAAGCATGGGAAAGGCATAATCTTTGCAATTATTTTTTGGGCCACTTCTATACCTTGTTGGCAAGTAGGTCATCTTCTTTGATATTGTTTTCTCATTTTTAAAAACATGGATACTCTTGCCCAATTCATAAGTTTCTTTGAAAGATTAAATTGGAAAGTTGATTTAAAACATCTGATACATCTGGGTTCATTGGAACTATTCAATAAGAGACCATTTTCCTTCCTTCCTTCCTCCCTCTCTTCTTCCTTCCAGCCTGGTTTTGTGACTTCCAGAAGACAACACAGATACCTATGGCAAATCTTTTTCCTTAAGGAAAGCTTAGTGAGAAAGAACTCAAACTAGGAAAAGTTTAACTATAACAATATATTTATTCTATTTAATACATATATTTGTCATTGTTATTACATGCTGTGCAATGTACTAAGTACTTTGGAAAAAATGAGCTCATTTCACTCTTATCACAACCCACTGAAAAGATTACTATTATTATTCCCATTATTATTCACAGATGAGGAAACTGAGGGATATCATTTGCATGAGACACTACAAGAGATGCTGCTAGAAAATTGTTCTCATAGGAAATATGCAGCATAGCTTAAAAGAGCAAGCAGGTGTGGAAAGAGGCAACACATACATCCTGGTTACAATTTGAATACAAGTATCAAACTACAAAGAAGATTTAACCTTAAATATGTCTACAGAGAGGAGGACTTGAGGAGACCAGGTGGCTACTGCATATTCTTGTGTGTGGGTATGTGAGAGAGAGAGACAGAAAGAGAGAGAGAGAGAGACAGACAGACAGACAGAGCCTTCAGTATATAAAGCATTTTAGCATGTGCTGACTACCTCATACAGGTGCATGTTGCGAACCCATGGGCCATAGCCTGCCAGGCTCCTCTGTCCATGTGTTCCCCATCCTGAACTCCCCTCCCACCTCCCTCCCCATCCCATTAATTTATGTAAATTATATGAATGGTAAAATGTTCCAATCACATATGAAAAACCTTATACGATATTTGGTACATACATTTTTGTACAATTTTAAAAACAAAAAAAAGGCATTAAGTACCTTAAAATTCTGGCCTCCAATTTTTCTCATCTGTCTTTAGGCTCCAGATCTTGTCTTATTACGTTTTGCAGAATTCAAATGCTCTGATGGCTCAACACTGTCATTTTTTAAAAAATCCTTTAGCAATTTTATTTTTTATGTATATATTCTACAGCATTTCTGCCTTTTCTGTCCTTCTCAATTCAAACATTATATAAATTAAAAGAATGTCTTCTGTGTTTGAAATGTATTTCAAAACCCAGGAAACCTGGATGAGCAAGTTAATGCTATTCAGTTGAATAAATTAGTAAAATATATTTTCACCAGGAGAATCTTGCAAGTAAAATGTAACATGGAAACCTGTGTTCCTGACTTTTACTCTGTGATGTGTAGAAATGTCACATGTAGACATCACTCCCTGAAGTCCCTGTGGAAAGGACGAGTAATGTGAATATATACATGGCTAAGTCTGAGTCTGTAATTCTATTCTGTATCTGTATGAGTTGTCTGGTTGGGTCTTTACTGTCTTGGATAATTTCTCTTCATAGTAGGATATTAACTATAAAAAAAGTAGAAATAAATGCAAATGTATTTTTCAAATATTTTCCTTTGAATATTCACTATGTATTGGAGTTTATTCCTTTGGTTATAACAAAATTTTCCTAGACCCAGTACTTCCAATGGAAAAAAATCAGAAACTCAAAGAAAACTCTGAAATCAAAGCGTAACTCTAGTTCTTAGGAGCTGTGTTGCCTTGATCTGTTATTTACCTTCTCTGAGACTCACGATCTTCATTGATAAAGAAAAGAAGACCTGCCTGGGATAACAGTGAGGATGGAGTGATCTAGAAGTGATTTGGCACCAGATGGTTCTGAGTTGGTCTTCCTCAAACACAAATTTCTCAATATTAAGGAGAGAAAACTGAAATATGTGAAGCAAAACTGAACTATGCAAAGGTTTGAAAAGGTACTTCACAAAGGAATCTGCCTAAATGAGCACTATCCCTATGAAGAGCTGCTTTTGTTGTTGTTGTTCAGTCGCTCAATTGTGTCTGACTCCTGCTAGCCCATGGTCTGTAGCCTGCCAGGCTCCTCTGTCCATGGGATTTCCCAGGCTAGAATACTGGAGTGGGTAGCCATTCCCTTCTCCAGGGGATCATCCCAACCCAAGAGTCAAACCCGGGTCTCCTGAATTACAGGAAGATTCTTTACTATCTAAGCCATCAGTTCAGTTCAGTTGCTCAGTCATTTCCAACTCTTTGCAACCCCATGAACACACCAGGCCTCCCTGTCCATCACCAACTTCTGGAGTTTACCCAAACTCAAGTCCATTGAGTCAGTGATGCCATCTTATCACCTCATCCTCTGTCGTCCCCTTCTCCTCCTGCCTTCAGTCTTTCCCAATATCAGGGTCTTTTCAAATGAGTCATCTGTTCGCATCAGGTGGCCAAAAATTGGAGTTTCAACTCCAACATCAGTCCTTCCAATGAATACCCAGAACTGATTTCCTTTAGGATGGACTGGTTGGATCTCCTTGTAGTCCAAAGGACTCTCAAGAGTCTTATTTAACTTATATGCAGAGTACATCATGAGAAACGCTGGGCTGGAGGAAGCACAAGCTGGAATCAAGATTGCCAGGAGAAATATCAATAACCTCAGATATGCAGATGACACCACCCTTATGGCAGAAAGTGAAGAAGAACTAGGGTGCCTCTTGATGAAATTGAAAGAGGAGAGTGAATAAGTTGGCTTAAAGCTCGACATTCAGAAAACTAAGACCATGGCATCCAGCCCCATCACTTCATGGCAAATAGATAGGGAAACAGTGGAAACAATGGCTGACTTTATTTTTTGGGGCTCCAAAATCACTGTAGATGGTGCTTGGAGCCATGAAATTAAAAGATGCTTACTCCTTGGAAGGAAAGTTATGATGAACCTAGACAGCATATTAAAAAGCAGAAACATTACTTTGCCAACAAAGGTCCATCTAGTCAAGGCTATGGTTTTTCCAGTAGTCATGTACAGATGTGAGAGTTGGATGATAAAGAAAGCAGAAGCTGTCAGGGAAGCCCATAATACTTCCATAAGACTTTAATAGTATTAATAAAAAACCCTAAACAACATAATCTTCAGATTTTACAAGACAGAGTAATGACAATGCACAATGACCAGTAGAATATCATTGATTTCACTCCCCTCATTGCTTGGGTTCTCAATAAGGGTACTTTTTCTATTGCTTATATAAAGTACCCCTTTTTTGGTGCTATTAACTCCATCTCTGATAAACTCTTTAAAGTAATATTCTCAGGATCTCAATGGACATGAATTGGAGCAAGCTCTGGGAGATGGATAAGGACAGGGAAGCCTGGCATGCTGCAGTCCATGGGGTCAAAAAGAGTTGGACATGATTGAGTAACTGAACAACAATAGCATTTCTAATTTTTTTTTTTTTTCATATTTCAAATCTTACCAGTTGCCTTTGACAAGATTGGCCAGTCCCTACTGAAAGTAACTCAGTGGCTCTCCTGTGGTCCGTATTATTGGCAACCAGGAAGAGTTTAGTTGTTTTGGAAGCAAAACCTGCTGCAATGAGTGATTTACAGACTTCGTTTTTGGAAAGCAGTTTGTTTTATTCTTTATATCATTCTATTATTTATATATGGCTTCAGAACAAGTAAAACATATAGTCTGGTTATTGTCAGGATGTGGAAGAAGCCAAAACAGTGTGGAAATGTAACTTTGTGAATTCTTTCATGTGACAGTTGTAAGCATGATTTTTTAGAGTGCGTATACAGTATGCTTGGATATCCTGTCTCAGGGAAGAGGTGCTGTCACCTAAAAGGAAAGAGAAATAAAATCAGATCTGGAATTATGCCCAATTATGTTATTGCCACTTCTAAGTGGTGCCAATTTATTCAGTTTAGAATCTCCAGTGATTCTTAAGAGAGGAGAGGTCAGGAAAATTGACCCTGGCATTCTGAAAGAGAATTCTGCTTACAGAAAAAAAATCTGAGGTTTTCCCTCTTTGATTATTGGTGACATCTTCATGAAACAGTAGAAAATAAGAGTTTTACTTGATTGCCAATGATTGCCAATTGATTTGCCAATGTGGCACACAGTCAAATATTTAATCAATTGCAAAATACTACAAGTTCAAAAATATCTTTGGAGATAAGCCTTCTTAATTGTCTCATGACATTCATTGAATTTAAATCACAATTCATCAAATGGGTGTCTTGTGGACAATTCATAGGTGGTTAATACTATTTCATTTTATTAATATTTCTTGTCATATACCAAATAGCTGTCTTTCCAAGAACACTTTTTAAACTTAGAACAGACTTTCATTATACATATTGACAGAAATTTAAAATCAGCTAGGAAAATTATTAATAGCTGGCACATTGATTTTGACTTAAAATCTTATGCGAACATAAAAAGACAAGATTCTGAGAGCACAATTTGAAAATAAACCACCTCCAAACAGCTTGGCAGGTCTGCACCTTTCTGTTGCTTCCTTTTGCCAGAGGCACCACAACTATGAACTTAACATCAACATTCAGTTTCCTTAAGAAATCATTTCACAGTCAACATTCCCAGTAGATGCAATGAATTTCCATTCCTTAGTGAATTCTAAATAATGAGCCCAGGTAAACCTTTGAGGTTCAGCTTGGCTTGAACCCGGATTCACATGATTAAATGCTTATTCAAAACTCTTTCATCTGGAAGTCGTACAAGAAGGCTTGTTTTTGTTTTACTGCCTTTCTTAAAGCGTTTCAGTATTTCCAGTTTGACTCCCATCTCATACCAGAAGGTGAAAAGACATTGGAAATGATTGCTCTCTCAGAGAATTTCAAAAGAAGCTCTGGGTTTGATTTGGTGTAAACATTTGGCTTTGTTTTCAATTTTCTGACCTGGATGGCTCAGCCTTTTGAGGTCTCTTTATAACAGATAAAATTTTATCATTCTGGTGGTGACTACATTTGCACAATAAATTGGAGAATTGAACCAATTATCCACATAGTTCAAGCTAGAATGTCTTTTTTGCCTTAATTTTATAGATATTTCATGAAAGTGAGCATTTGAAGGAGGACCCTTCTTTTGATAATTTCTCTAACTCCTCACAATTTGTATTGCTAATCAATTATTTAATACAGCCTTAGTTATATTTTCTCATATGTGGAACAAAAATACATAAAAACTTGGAAAACCTTCAGTAATAAGCCATTTTTCTACTCAAATATACTCTCCTCTCCCATATCATTTAAAACTTTGGAAAATCTTTAATTTTGAGAAGGTAGGTGAGTTAATTTGACGTAGATTATTTTACACAAAGTAAGAACATTCTAAGGAATCATCTATGTGCAGCTTTGAATGGAATGATGTAACAAAGCAAATACTGTGTGATCAAATGCCTACAATATATGAGTGATTTCTTACTGAAAACTTAAAAAAAAATACTCTCACATGCAAGAGATTTCAACATTTATTATTCTCTTGGAATTATTGATTATTAATAACTCTTAAAGAAAATAAACTCTTAAACTCATAAACTCTTAAAGAAGATAACACATCAAAACATAGATTTTTATGTTTATTGAAACATAATTAGATTAGATGAAGGTGAATACCAGGTTTGCCAACTTCTTAGCTAGCTCTGCCTCAAAGAATGGAAACCCATTCTTAGTTTAAGAAGTTCAGAGACTTCCCTGGTGCTCCAGTGGTTAAGACTTTGCCTTCAAATATATAGGGTATGGGTTTGATCCTTGGTTGGGGAGCTAAGATCCCACATGACTCAGGGCCTAAAACCAAAACATAAAACAGAAGCAATATTGTGACAAACTCAATAAAGATTTTTAAAATGGTCCACATCAAAAAATCTTTAAAAAAAGAAGTCAAACCATCCAAAATAAAATTATTTCAGTAATAATGCCCCTTAAATAATGCCCCATAATCACATTTCATATGATTAAATGTCATTGTAACATGTAGATTGGTTATACTACCTAAATAATTTTGAGTGGGATCAAAACTTTATCAATGCCTTTAGTCAATATTCCCCTTTAAATTTCATGAAGTATGATTCATTTCATGTTTAATTTCTTCAAATCAACTCAAACATGCTCTTATTTAGCAGGCATTTTTCCTCTTCTGGTTATTTCATTTTTTAAAAATACATTTTTTTCAGTCAAATACTTTCCTGCTCTACAATCTATGAAGTTTTTGAGTTTCAGTTTCATCCTAAGTGATCTTTTGTCAATATTTTAATTATTAATAATTTCTCCCACCTAATAATCAGGACTCTGATGTTTCAACATTTCAGGATAAATATCTTCAACTTTGTTCAACTTTGACAGCGAAAATATACAAAATAACGTAACAATTTCTTAAAAAATAAAAATTACAAAAAGCTAATCAATGATTATTGCAAGTACAAACAACTAAGAGAAATGATTTGATTAAGAATCTGAAGAAAAGATAAAGGTTTGTATCATGCAACATGTAAAGTAAAATCCTTATTTCAATCTTGAGAAGTTCTAAGAAGTCCAATCATAAAAGGCTGTGTCATAAAATTCCTCAGTGTTGAAACCTAGGTGGAGGTTCTGATGGATTCCACTGGTGATATGAATTCTCAAATGTAAGGATAAGCTGTTAGCTATAAAACCTCTAGAGATGATGAACCAGTTAGGCATTCAGACTAAATAAACACTTTGATGATGGTTGAAGAATGCAGCAATCAAAATGTTCCCATTGCTTCCCTTGGGAGTTGGATGTCCTTTCAGGAGTTGAGAAGAGAACTGCTTGCAACCATCATATAAATCAACCTATTAAGTAAATTCCTCCTTTCTCCCAATTATGACTGTTACTAGGTCTCTGTTATTTTGGAGTTATATACATGTTTGCTCAGGAAAGCAAGGAGAGTTGTACTCAAAATCCTTTTTATGGTGTTATCAATGGAATAATAATATCCATTTATCCATCTAAATAGTATTATTAAGTATAATTAATTATAATAATTCCTTTCGTAGCTTTTATGCTTTGCCTTCACAGATC